>NC_136464.1:97643619-97909344 GCF_902686455.1 Sciurus vulgaris
AATTTTAGAAAAATAGATGGAAAATATTCTTAAGGGGCAAGAGTATGAAATGATTTATTGAGCACTCATTTTGTGGTTTGGTCAGATATGAATTCAGGGGAAAGAGATCAAAAGATTATGGATCAGGAGAAATGTGTCACCAAATAACTAAAAATAAATCTCCAAACAAAACTCTGGGCTTATGAATGATCACAGGGTATGATATTGTTATCCTTTCAAACTGGCACATGGATTGAGTGCAGTACCTAACTGCCAGGATGTTATGGATATAAACCAAGGGACTGGCTGCACTTGTTAAACACTTATATGATGTAGTTAAAATAAATGATATCAATTTACCACCATCCAATAATGGCAGTTTTTTTGGAAGAATAATCTTCCCTTTTCACTCTTATCCCATTTATATATAAAAACTACTTATTTTTCACTGTACATTGCAAGTAATATTTTGATCATATCTAACTCAAGTCTGCTAAATTTCTATACATTTTCTATTCTTTACTGCTAGCAGGAATTAGTATCTTATATTCTCTATGGTATAGAAAGTCTATATTCTCTACTGTGTGAGAGTGCTTGCAAAGGGAAGAGGAAGATCAAAAAGCCCACAGATGTTTCTACAGTAACTTAACTTTTATATACTCCAAATAATTTGGGCAAAATATGGACTTGTTATATTCTATATCTGACATCACCTTGCCCTTAATCTATTCTTCTGATTAAAAAAATTAGACCAAGTCAAGATAAGACACTAAAAATTCACAAATAGTAATGTGTGGTTGCAACCTCTCAAGTTAAGGTATTAACTGTAAATAATCATTTTGTTTGTTTGTTTTTTAACTTTTCAATGATGTTAATATAGTATCTAGAGACATGCAATCTTACAAGCACACAGAGAAGGGAGCTTTGACCCATTTGGTTAACCCTGCTAACTCTGAAGAATTATTGATAAATCATGGCATTTACACCATCCTTGATGCATACAGTTTCCCAATGTCTGGATTATGGCACTCAAGATCTGTGAACACAGGGAAAGAAGAGCTGGCAACAACTCCCATAAAGCTCAGCAAGTTCTTTATGCCCACGGAGCTTTGAATTCTCATTCTTTTGGGTAGTGTTGATTCTCTAAGGCTCACTGACCTTTCCTTAGGGCTTTAGACCAGCACTGTTTCCTACAGACAGACAAAACAACCACTTGAATATTTTGTCTAGTTTTATTTAGTTATTCTTATGTTGCATTTTAATACCTACTTCTTTCTTCACACAGTCTTTCTGGTGCACTGGATCTTTTCTGTACTGTGTACAGACTGTAGACTTGCTGACCCAAGGTTACATACATTGACATTTCATCTGCTGGTACTGATCCAGCATGATGGCTTCAGGTTGAACAAGCAGAAGGAAACAAAGCAGAAGGTTTGATGTTCCTAGATCTTTCCTCATTCAACCTAGAATTTGACCAGAGCTTCCTTAGTAGGACTCTCCTTCTTTCTAAACTCTGAGCAAGATCCATGGGCAGCAATTGTACGTAAACTCAAATCACCATTTTTTTTTTTAATGTCTCACTTTCTCACCTCAGAGATTGAAGAGCTTTCTTCTTAAAGCTTTCTATGTGAAAGTAAGTACCCTCTATGATGTATTTTTTTCAAAGATTTTGATAGCAAATATCTACACCTCAAATTCCAACTTCCACCTTAACACAAAAAAAAAGCTTTGGGAATTAGAAAATCCTTTTATCCCCTTGTCATTATGTTTAGTTGAAAAATGTCACCCCAAAAGTGCATTGAGAGCATGGGCCATAATACAGCCTAGTTCAGAGGTGGGGCTTTTAGTCAATGATTATATCACAGGGACTCTGACTTTATTGATGAATTAATTCATTGATGTCTAATTGTACTATTGGGAGGTGGGACCTATTTGAGGACGTAAGTCACCAGGGCATGTAGTGTGCCTTGAAAGCATTTATCTTCTCCCCAGTTTCTCTCTGCCATGAGTTGAGAAGCTATACTCTGCCACACCTTTCAACCATAATGTTCTGCCTTAAATCAAGCCCAGAACAATGGAATCAATTGACCATGAACTAGACCCCTGAAAAAGGAGTCAAAATAAAATTTTCCTCTTCTAAATTTTTTAAGGCATATTATTCACAATATGGAATGCTGACTAACACACATTTTTTCTTATAAATCCCTGACTTACTATATACTGTCTTTTTTAGAACAATAAAAAGGAACTTGAAATTTCAATTGAGCATTTATTTCATTCTGTTGTATTCAGTGAAGCAATACAAGGATTTCATTCTCTGCATTGAATTATGAGGTAACAAAAATCGGCAAAAAGTTTCAATGTTAAAACTTAGATTAATTCTGTGTCTTGAGACTAAACCATCATAGAATCTTAATTACATTCATTCAAACACCTCAATATTCAGTGATGTTTTTGGCAATGTGCTAAAGCTTCCACATGTCCCTAGCCTGCCTTTCAGACTTGCCTCTTTGATCAGTCTAGTACAGGAACAGAGATTAAGTCTCTGAGCTGAGAATCACAGATACGGAAGAGAAATTGTCAAGAGGCAGATGTTTATGAATCTATAGTCCCATGTAATGTCAAATTTAAATTTGCAGTTAGAACATAAAAACAAACATTACATGCTTAATGAGTGCTACAGTTTGTGTTAAACCTATAGTTCCAAGTTCCAAAATCCTTTCTTATTTTCTTCTTCTCCCTCTTCTCTCTCTTTCTTGTTTTTTTGCCTCTTTCTCCTCCTCCTCCTCCTCCTCCTCCTCCTCCTCCTCCTCCTCCTCCTCCTTCTTCTTCTTCTTCTTCTTCTTCTTCTTCTTCTTCTTCTTCTTCTTCTACTTTCTCATTCTTTCTCCTTCTCCTTGTCCTTATTCTTTGTAAAATAAAGTAAGTAAATAAGAGTTACCAAGCATCAGATTACATATAGGGGGAGACCAATACAGAGGGCAGCTGACATCTCAACCCAGACTGTAAAAGCTAGAAGGGCCTGGACCAACATATTTCAATCTCTGAAAGAACATGGCTGCCAACCAAGAATCCTATACCCAGCAAAACTAACCTTCAAATTTGAAGATGAAATAAAATACTGTCATGATAAACAAAAGTTAAAAGAATTTACAAATAGAAAGCCTGCACTACAGAATGTTCTCAACAAAATATTCCATGAGGAAGAAATGAAAAACAACAGTGGAGGTCAGCAAATGGAGGAACTACCTTAGAGAAAAACCATTCAAAGGAGAAACCAAGCCAACTTAAAAACCAAAAATAAGCCAAATGACTGGGAATACAAATCATTTCTCAATAATAACCCTGAACTTTAATGGCCTAAACTCATCAATCAAAAGACATAGACTGGCAGAATGGATTAAAAAGAAAGACCCAACAATATTCTGCCTGCAAGAGCCTCATCTCATAGAAAAAGACATGCACAGACTAAAGGTGAAAGGATGGGAAAACCTACCATGCACATGGACTCAGTAAAAAAGGGGGTTTTCCATCCTTATATCAGATAAAGTGGACTTCAAGCCAAAGTTAGTCAGAAGGGATAAAGAAGGACATTTCATACTGCTTAAGGGAACCATAAATCAGGAAGACATAATAATAGTAAATATTTATGCCCCAAACAATGGTGCATCTCTGTATATCAAACAAATCCTTCTCAATTTCAAGAATCACATAGACAACAACACAATAATTCTGGGTGACTTTAATGCACCACTGTCACCACTAGATAGATCTTCCAAACAAAATGCAACCAAAGAAACCATAGAACTCCATAACACAATCAATAATCTAGACTTAATAGACATATATAGAATATTCCACCCATCAAAAAGCAGATACACTTTCTTCTCAGAAGCACATGGAAGCTTCTCAAAAACAGACCATGTGTTATGCCACAAAGCAGCCCTTAGGAAATGCAAAAAAATAGAGATACTGCCTTGTGTTCTATCGGATCATAATGGACTGAGTGTAGAAATCAATGACAGAATAAAAAAAGGAAATTACTCCAACACTTGGAGACTAAATAATATGCTATTGAATGAAACATGGATAACAAAAAACATGAGGGAGGAGATTAAAAAATTCTTAGAGGTCAATGAGAATGATGATACAACATATCAAAATCTCTGGGACACTATGAAAGCGGTACTAAGAGGATAATTCATTGCATGGAGCGCATTCCAGAAAAGAATAAAAAGTCAACAAATAAATGACTTAACACTACAGTTTAAAGCTCTAGAAAAAGAAGAACAGAATAACAGCAAAAGTAGTAGAAGACAGGAAATAATTAAAATCAGAGCTGAAATCAATGAAATTGAAACAAAAGAAACTATTCAAAAAATTGACCAAACAAAAAGTTGGTTCTTTGAAAAAGTAAACAAAATAGATAAACCCTTAGCCACATTAACAAAGAGAAGGAGAGAGAAGACTCAAATTACTAAAATACATGATGTAAAAGGAAATATCATGACAGACACCACTGAGATACAGAACATAATGAGAAGCTACTTTGAAAATCTGTATTCCAACAAAATAGAAGTTACCGAAGACAAGGACAAATTTCTAGAGACATATGCTCCTCCCAAACTGAACCAGGAGGACATACACAATTTAAACAGATCAATATCAAGCAATGAAATAGAAGAAACCATTTAAAATCTACCATTCAAGAAAAGCCCAGGACCAGAAAGATTGTCAGCAGAGTTCTACAAGACCTTCAAAGAAGAACTCATTCCAATACTTCTCAAAGTATTCCAGGAAATAGAAAAGGAGGGTACCCTACCGAACTCATTCTATGAAGCTAATATCACCCTCATACCCGAACCAGGAAAAGACACATCAAGGAAAGAAAATTTTAGACCAATATCTTTGATGAATATAGATGCAAAGATCCTTAACAAAATATTGGCAAGCCATATCCAAAAACATATTAATAAATTGTGCACCACGATCAAGTGGGGTTCATTCCTGGAATGCAAGGATGGTTCAACATTGGTAAATCAATAAACATAATCAATCATGTCAATAGACTTAAGGATAAGAATCATATGGTTATTTCAATTGATGCAGAGAAAGCGTTTGACAAAATACAACACCCCTTCATGCTCAAAACACTAGAAAAAAATAGGATAGTAGGAACATACCTGAACATTGTAAAGGCTATTTATGCTAAGCCCATGGCCAGCATCATTCTTAATGGAGAAAAACTGAAACCATTCGCTTTTAAAAGGGGAACAAGACACGGATATTCTCTTTCACCACTTCTATTCAACATTGTCCTCGAAACTCTAGCCAGAGCAATTAGGCAAACTATAGAAATTAAAGGAATACAAAAAGGAAAAGAGGAACTTAAGCTGTCAATATTTGTGGGTGACATGTTCTATATTTCGAGGATCCAAAAACCTCCTCTAGAAAACTTCTAGACCTCATCAATGAATTCAGCAAAAAAGCAGGCTATAAAACCAACATGCATAAATCTACAGCATTTTTATACGCAAGTGATGAAACAGCTGAAAGGGAAATGAAAAATCAACTCCATTTGCAATAGCCTCAAAAAAATAAAATACTTGGGCATCAATCTAACCAAAGAAGTAAAAGATCTCTACAATGAAAACTACAAAACATTGAAGAAAGAAATTGAGGAAGACCTTAGAAGATGGAAAGATCTCCCATGTTCTTGGATAGGAAGAATTAATATTGTCAAAATGGCCATACTACCAAAAGTGCTGTACAGATTCAATGCAATTCCAATTAAAATCCCAATGATGTACCTCACAGAAATAGAGCAAGCAATCATGAAATTCATCTGGAAGAATAAGAAACCCAGAATAGCTAAAGCAATCCTTAGCAGGAACAATGAAACAGGAGGCATCGCAATACCAGAACTTCAACTATACTACAAAGCAATAGTAACAAAAACAGCATGGTATTGGCACCAAAATAGACAGGTAGATCAATGGTACAGAATAGAGGACATGGACACAAACCCAAATAAATACAATTTCCTAATACTAGACAAATGTGCCAAAAATATGCAATGGAGAAAAGATAGCCTCTTCAACAAATGGTGCTGGGAAAACTGGAAATCTATTTGCAACAGAATGAAACTTAACCCCTGTCTCTCACCCTGCAGAAAACTCAACTCAAAATGGATCAAAGACCTTGAAATCAGACCAGAGACCCTGCACCTTATAGAAGAAAAAGTAGGCCCAAATCTTCAACTTGTTGGCTTATGATCAGACTTCCTTAACAGGACTCCCATAGCACAAGAAATAAAAGCAAGAATCATTATCTGGGATAGAATCAAACTAGTTTTCTCTCAGCAAAGGAAACTATCAGCAATGCAAAGAGAGAGCCTACAGAGTGGGAGAATATCTTTGCCACTCATACTTCAGATAGAGCACTACTATCCAGAATATATAAAGAACTCAAAAAACTCTACACCAAGAATACAAATAATCCAATCAACAAATGGGCTAAGGAAATGAACAGACACTTCTTAGAAGAAGATGTACCAGCAATCAACAGATATATGAAAAATGTGCAACATCTTTAGTAATAAGAGAAATGCAAATCAAAACTACACTAAGATTCCATCTCACCCCAATTAGAATGGAGATTATCAAGAATACAAGCAACAATATATGTTGGAGAGAATATTGGGAAAAAGGTACACTCATACATTGCTGGTGGGACTGCAAATTAGTGCAGCCACTCTGGAAAGCAGTGTGGAGATTCCTTAGAAAACTTGAAATGAATCTACCATTTGACCCAGCTATCCCACTCCTCGGCCTATACCCAAAGGACTTAAAATCAGCATACTACAGAGATACAGCCACATCAATGTTCATAGCTGCTCAATTCACAATAGCCAGACTATGGAACCCACCTAGATGCCCTTCAATTGATGAATGGATAAAGAAACTGTGGTATATATATTCAATGTTAAGTGAGATAAGCCAGTCTCAAAAATCCAAAAGAGATATGATCTCACTGATAAGTGGATGATGACACTTAATGGGGGTTGGGAGGGGGACAAGAATGGAGGAAGGAGGGACTGTATAGAGGGAAAAGAGAGGTGGGAGGGGTGGAGGGGAAGGAAAAAATAAAAGAATGAATCAAACATCATTACTCTATATAAATATATGAATATGCAAATGGTATGCTGTTACTCTATGTACAAACTAAAACAACATGTATCCCATTTGTTTACAATAAAAATAAATTTAAAAAAAAGAATCAATAAGTGTGGTTCAAACTAAAATGCTTCTTCTCAGGAAAGGAAACGAGCCAAATCATGAAGAGAGTGCCTAAAGAATGGGAAAAAAATCTGTACATCAGATAAAGCACTACACTCCAGGTTATATAAAGTACTCAAAAACCACCAAAAACCCAAATAACCCAGTCAATAAATGGGCTACAGAAATGAGCAGACACTTCACAAAAATATACAATCTATCAATAAATACATGAAAAAATATGCAGCATTTCTAGAAATTAGAGAAATGTAAACCAAATACACTCTAATATTCATCTCACACCAGAATGGCAATTATCAAGAATACAAGCAACAATAAATATTGAGGAGGATGTGAGGAAAATGGTACACTCATATATTGTTGTTAGGACTGCAAATTGGTGCAACCACTATGGAAAG
This sequence comes from Sciurus vulgaris, assembly GCF_902686455.1. NCBI lineage: Eukaryota > Metazoa > Chordata > Mammalia > Rodentia > Sciuridae > Sciurus > Sciurus vulgaris. The sequence goes on from NC_136464.1 coordinate 97,651,295, forward strand.
CAGTATGGAGATTCTTCAGAAAACTTGGAATGGAAACCACCATTTGACCCAGCTCACCCACTCCTCTGTTTTTATAGAAAGGATTCAAAATCAGCATACAACACTGACACAGCTACACCAGTGCTTATAGCAGCTCAATTCATAATAGCTGGGACTATACTTGTGCCCCACTGTCCAGATCTCCAATAATGATATTAAGACATTGGAAAAAACTTAAGACCTAATATTAAAGTTAACCTCTGAATGTGTCATAATTCCAAACTATGGAAACCAAACTCAATGTTCTTCAACAGATTAATGGATAAAGAAAATATTGGCATTCATTTTTTAACCAAAATAAATTTATAAGCATAATAAAAATGCTTTAAAAATATAATCTGTCTCAGTAATTTCTATGTTTAATTTCCCCTATTGGAATTATGACACTTTCAGAGATTAAGTTTATTATTACACACACACACACACACACACAAAATGGAATATTAATCGGCTTTAAAGAAGAATGAAGTTATGGAATAATGTGGGGGGCACTAGGGAAGACTGGAGTAACTTTGAATTGAGCAGAGGAGAGTGAGGGGAGGGGAAGGTAGTGAGGGGGTGAGAAGGATGATGGAATGAGATGGGCATTGCTATTCTATATACATGTATCTTTGCAAGACCAGTGATTCTGCATCATGTACAGCCAGAGGAATGAGATGTTGTACACTGTTTATATACACTATGTCATTTTTCTGTAATGTGTAACTAATTATAACAAATAAACAAAACAAAATTTTTAAAAAATGAAGTTTTTCTCTTTTGCCACTAATCTCTCCTGTAAATTATTTGAAATTGTGGGCCCTAAGTTACAAATAGCAGGTCATCTCAAAATTGGGTTTTGATGTATTTGATTTTTTTACTATTATCTTGATTGCATTACTGATTAAGGACACTGAATATGGTGTTACAGATAGTACAACATACGATCAATGCAATTACTCAATAGACTGGGTGTCACACTAGAAGTAAAATTAATTTATAAGAGATTTTTTCCATATTTCCTAGTCTTGACTTGAACCAATCCCCAAGAAGCTGGGACTATACTTGTGCCCCACTGTTCAGCTCTCCAATAAAGATATTAAGACATTGAAAAAAACTTAAAACCTAATAATAAACTTAATCTCTGAAAGTGTCATAATTCCAATAGGAGAAGTTAAACATAGAAATTACTGAGAGATTATATTTTTAAAGCATTTTTATTATGCTTATAAATTTATTTTTGTTAAAAAATGAATGCCAATATTGTGTGTGTGGGGGGGGGTGTATGTGTGGGTGTGTGTGAGTCCATTTTTCCAAATTTGGGGGAAAAATTAACTAGTAATAGGAAGATTGAAAACATTTCAAGTGTTTCTATGCGCTTCTATCCAGAGAACTTGTATTGCAAATTTTACCTGATTTAAGTATTCTTGCATCTTTCATCTCTCATGCTTTAGGTGGAGGAGAATCTTTCATTTTAATGGTAGTCTAGAGGGGTATGGAAATAAGATGTTAAAAATAAATATACATTTCACACACCATGCAGTAAATAATACAATATAAATAATAGAAGTGTAATTACCTCCAAGTAAGGATATATCTCATGAGATACTAAAAATAAAAGGGACATGTAATCAGTATAAATGTGACAAAAATAAACATACATTCTTGCTGAATCAGCATGGAGTTAAATCATTGTGTTTAACTTTGACAATTGTTATTTTAGTTTTTGGGTGTTTTTGTTAGCTTGTTTGTGGTTTGTACAGTCACATCACTGAAATATACTGAAGAACACCAGAAATTTAGGTTTAAGAAAACATGTAGTTAAGTTCCCAAAAGTAAGTTTATGTTTCTAATGACCACAAATAGCGTATAAGCTGGATGTGGTGGCGCATGCCTATAATCACTGCAGCTCAAGAGTCTGAGGCAGGAGGATCAAGAGTTCAAAGCCAGTCTCAGAAATTTAGCAAGGTTCTAAAGCAACTCAGTGAGACACTATATCTAAATAAAATATTTCAAAAGGGCTGCAGAAGTGGTTTACTTGTTAAACACTGGGTTCAAACCTGGTACCATGAAAAAAAAAGGTAATGTGGAATATGTCCATATTCCCATGTAAACACACAGGATAATGGAGAGAAATGTAATCTCTAGTCAGAGAACTAAAGCAGGGTCCTGAGAGTATACATGTCAAAGCTGATAGACATCACGGTTTAACAGCACATATCTTTAATGAAACATATAAGAATTATTTAATCCATATTATTATGTATTCTGTCCTACCATTTGTTCTGCAAGTTAATACAAAGTTGTGATAATGGTCCAGTCGAATATATAACTCATTTCTTAGCAAAGAAATTGTTTTTCGTACTGATCAGCTTAGATATATACTTTTGGAACAACAGCTAACAAAAATATTCTAGCTCATAAAAATTTTCTAAAACCATATGTGACACTGGTGCACTGAAATTTCTTGTCTCCTCCAGTTTAACTAACTTAAAAATTATTGATCCACTCATGTGAGAAGATTCAAGAACCACATCTTAGAAACCATGTATACTGAGCTTAAAGCATTCAAATATGGTAATATGAAGGAAAAATCACAATGACATGTCACAATTATCAAATGTCATCTCTTATATTTCAAAAATGTGTTGGGTGCAGTGGCATTTGCCTGTAATCCCAGTGGCATGAGAGGGTAAGAAGGAACACTGTGAATCCAAAGCCAGGCTCAGCAACTTAGCAAGGCCCAAAGCAACTCAGTGAGACCCTGTCTCTAACTAGAATACAGAACATTGTTGGGGATGTATCTCAGTGGGTAAGTCCTTGATTTTGATCTTTAGTATCTAATAATAATAATAATAATAATAATAATATAATGTATGCTTAAAATAAAAATTGGCATGTTCAAAGAACAACTTGGATGTTCAAAACCCATGAAGTCTTCTGATTACAAAATGAGTATAGTATTTTTATGGAATTACTGTCTCATCAGAAAATTACTTCCCTGAGGATGAGGATGTGATTCCCCCCCAAAAAAAGTATATTTCTAGCATGCCCAAGACCATGATCCAATCCCTAGAATGGCCAAAAAGAAAAAAAGTGAAAAAAAATTAGCTAACTTTAATAAAATGCCCAATGCTTCTGAAATCATATGTATATCACGTGAACAACTAATACCAGAGCAACAAACATACCCCGTTCCTGGTAGTTATAGAAAAGAGCTTAGAATAGCTGCAAAATAGTCAACTGTTCCATTTTTCCCCTGCTTCCATTAATCTCTGAATGAGTAATAGACTTTCCTTTGGTTTGAATGCAAACATAATGTAGCCAGATGAAATACATTCTCTCAGCTTCATCATAATTACCTCCAAAATCCCCTAGCTAACATCTCCCTTTCATTCCTAATTTTCCTATCCTTCTGCCTTAGAAAAGGCAACCTCCAGATCTGTGGTCTTTATTCTGCTTTCTTTATATGGATTAATCCCAATAGGAATTTCCACACAATTGAGCAATATTGTCTTAGAATTGCAATATTTTTGTGCTTCATCCTTGTCAAGAGACATGCTCTGAATAAAAATCAAGATTTATGCTTTGCTTTGATCTGAATATGTCCTGAGCTGATCAAATGCCTCCTCCTCACCGAGATGTCTGTAAGGGGAAGTCCATTTCCTTGTTATTCAGATTGTATTCTGAGGCCCAGGAACACTGGAAGAACATTAGAGTGTACTAGGAATGTAGAATCAATTCTGTTGCATCAGATGTGCATTGTGAACTTGGTCCCCAACATTTTTGAAATTGAAATGATTCATATATCTCCCTCTGTACAGAAATCATCTCAAAATAGATTAGAGGTTTTGTTGTAGGACCTGTAACTGTGAAAGTACTGAAATAATACACAGGGATATATGCAAGATATATGCAAACTTATCCATTTACTCAATAGACATCAATTGTTCAATAATTAAAAGAGAGAAATAAAAAATTAGAAAGCTTATGCACAGCAAAGGAGAAACATATACAGAATGAGATAAAACTATTACTAGATATTCATCTGGTGGAGGATAAATATTCAGCATATGTGAAGATCTCAAATGTAGTTAACATCAAGAGAATGAGTATTTGAATCAATAAAGGGGAAAATGACCTAATTGGGACTTCCCAAAAGTAGCAATGGCTAATAAATATATTTTTGAGATGCTCAAATCAGGGAAATGCAAATTACATTGAGATTTCACCTAATCCCATTCAGAAGAGGTATTATTGGGAAAAAAAAAAAAAAAAAAACAAACACTGATGAGCATGTAGAGGAAGAGAAAACTTAGTATACTTTTTGTGGTAATAAAGATAGCACAGCCATTATGGAAATAGTATGGTGGCCTCTCAAAAAACTAAAAATAGAACTATCAAATGATACATTCATACTACTTGAGTACATATCTGGACCATATGATGTCAACATACAACGAGATAACTCTATTTCTATCTTTATTGTGGCACCATTTAACACAACCAAGGTATGCAATTAGCATAGGTATACATCAATCAATTCATGGGTAAAAAATATATGGTATATATACACAATGGAATTTATTATTCAGACAAAAAAAGAATGAAATCAAGTCACATATGGAATGCCTTTGTCTATTCTGGGTCTTCTATTCCAAAATTAATTTCAAAACTGTTGGTTTTTTCTATTTCTAATTCTGTGTAGAGTATCATTAGTATTTTAATGATGTCTACATTGCATCTGTAGAGTGCTTGCAGTAGTATGACCATTTTCAAAATATGAATAATAATCCAAGAACATGGGAGGTCTTTCCATTTTCTAAGACCTTCAATTTCTTTCCTTAATGTTCTGTATGTTTTTAAATGTAGAGATCTTTTAATTTCTTGATTTTAATTCTTATGATTATTTTTGAGGTTATTGTGAATGGGACAGTTTTCCTGATTGAAACCACTGTTAGAATATAGGAAATATGTTGATTTATGTATATTAGTTTTATATCCTGCTAATTTGCTGGACTCATGTATCAGCTCTATCAGTCTTTTGCTGAAATTTTTTGGGTTCTTTAGATAACAGATTGTGACATCAAGTAAATAGAGGTCATTTGACTTCTTGTTTTCACATTGGTACACCTTTAATTTCCTACTCCTGATCAATTGCTCTAGCTAGACTTTCAAGAACTATGTTGAATAAAAGTGGTGAGAGCAGACAACTTTTATCTTTTTCCTGATTTTAGAGAAAATTATTTTATTTTTCTTCATTTAGTATGATGTTGGCTTTGGGTTTGTCAAATATAGGGTTTATAATGTTGAGGTAAGTGTCTTTTATCCCTAGTTTCTCCAGCATTTTTAATGTGAGTGCTGAGTTTTATCACGGACATTTTTGCATCAATCAATATGAACATATAATTCTTGTCTTTAATCCTATTGTTTTGATTTACATTCATTGATTTGCCTATGTTGAACCAATATTGCATCCCTTGGATGAGAATGACTTGATCATGGAATATTATCTTCTTGATGTATTTTTGAATGTAGTTGGCTAATATTTTTTAAGGATTTTTTCATTTATATTCATGAGTTATAATGGTCTGATTGTTCACCTGAGTTAGGGTTTCTCCAAATTGCCCACGTTGGTCATAAAATTCCAGATTCAAAAATCCTTCTGATTCAGCCTCCCTGGTAGCTGGAATTCAGGCACATCACTGCATGCATAAGCTTGTAATTAAGAGAGAAGAAATAAAATAATACATCATGATTCAAAGGTAATACAGCTCAATACACTAAACTAGATTAGTTCTACATGATAGCAATTATTATGAACTCAAAAGATGTTCTCTCTCTGAAACCAAGAGCTTTTTGTTATGAAACAAGTTGTCTCTTTTAGGCTCAAAGTCTTTCTAAAATGGAAGGATTGTACTGCTTTAGCAGGTTGTTATGAAGATTTAATACTAAACAATGCTAAGAGAAATAGCAAAGCAATGAAATAACTTGTTCACTGCTGGAACTATATTGGAATTCCCCCAAAATGTAATGCATGTATTTTCACAGGTTCTAATTCTCAATGTGACAGTTACCAGAAAATGTTTTGGAGACCTAGTTGTGGTTATCAGCTCTTTGTATTTCAGATTTAATGGCGAATCAGTTATTATTGTTATTGTTATTATTATACTTATTATGAAATTAGAAAATAAAATTGTCCCCTTTTGTGAAGCTTATCACATGAAGAGCAGAAAATTAGTAAATTTCAAAACTTGGCATGAACTATTATTATTCCTTCTCTATCATATCAAGTGAAACCAACAGACCTTGTTACAAGGATGCTTAATCTTCATGTTGCTCTCCAACCCATTTGGAAGACAGAATCCTCTCTTTTTAATTCATGGATACCAATGAGTCATGTTTAGCTTGCTTAAATCTAAAGAATCTACTTTAGATTCATAGCATTCAGTTACCTGGATTCCTTGTGAGGCAGGATTTGAAAATATTCTGATAACTGGAGGCAGAGATGCAAATAGCTCAGGAAATTTCCATCACTATGGAATTTTGGAGGAATACTACAAGAGAAAATCATTAGTGTGAGTTCAAGAATGAATGAGGGGCCTGGAACATGGCTCAGGAGAAGATTCATTCCTGTGGATAACCCAAGAACAACTCCCCCACTCCCTCAAAAAAGAAAAATGAATTTAAGTGCAAGAGAACAGGTTCTTCTTTCAAGGATGTCATATCTAAGTGGCTCAACTGAAGAGGACCCAATTTGATTCTTCTTTCAATTCTTACATAATTATCATGGACTACATTTGTGATATTTGAAGATTTAAAAAAATTGCAGTGTATGTAGCACCAAAAAACTAGACTAAGATCTTAAGTAGTCATTTAATAAAATATTAATCTATACTAAACTGTTCATTGCATATTTCTTCCTGACTACTTACATAAGTTGATTATCAATTTTCTCATACTTAAAGATCACAGAAAGAATAATAGTTTTAAAGACAGCATTTCATGCTGAGTATCTGTCCTCTAATTCTAGGACATTTTATACCAGTCAAATACACAAGGTAAATAATCATATTGAAATCTTGAATTTAATATCTAACAAAGGGGGAAAAATTCAGATAATAATCTTAATTTAAAAACAAATATTATGAATTGTATAGGAAATTCTTTAGAAAAATTGGTGTAGTGCACAGTAAAATATATTGTCTATGAAAAGGATGATGGCATGCCTGCAGGGTACCATTAATGATGAACTGTATCAGCAGCACCTTGGGTTTAACACAAGGATCAGTGAATTAGTACCCATAGGAAAAATCCAGCTAATGGTCTGTTTTTGTTAATTGTATTTGTTTTTCTTTTTCAGTGCTGGGATTGAACCCAAGGCTTCATTAATGCAAAGTGAGCACTCTACCACTGAGTTATGCCACTATCCCCTGGCAGATACATCTTAATGAAAGAATCAAAGTCAACATCACACAGTCATAGAACCAAGTAACAATATACACTTCCATAGTCCCTTGTACCTGTGTGACTGAGGCCCCCAGCTTTGCTCACCTTTGACTGGAGGCTAACTTTAGATTCTAGAGGATGCCTGCCCTTCCTAGAGGAAGTTCACAGTTCTTGGCATGTGGACTTCCTCAACATCAAACCAGAAGGATCTTTCAGTGCAGCTGGAATCTGCTACATTGGGAAGAACTCAGCATCACATGCATGACATTCCTGCCTAATGACATGACCTGCTCCAGTAATGAGGTAATATCATCTGATCCCTATATGAAGAAAAACCTACAAAACTGACATATACCATTCAACAACTTAAATGTCATCTAAAACACAAGACTCAGGAACTCTCCCAGACTAGAGGAGACTAAAGAAAAAATACCAATGCACACAATAAATTATGGATCATGAAAATTCCTAAACTAGGTTTTATTTTGGTTATAAAGATATTATTGAAATAACTGGAAAATTATGAATAAGTTTTGTGGATTAGATATTAATATATAATGAAATTCAATTTTCTGATTTTGACCATTACACTATAGGTACATAAGACAACTTTTTTTTGTTTTCAGGAAATATAAATATTTTGTCATAAAGAAGCATCTTGTCTGCAACTCACAAATGGTTGAGAGAAAATTTTCTTTTTATATACATATATTTATATTTATCTAGAAAGACAGGTGAACAAGGGATAAAGCAAAGGTAGTAAAATGTTAACATTTCAGGAATATTTTCTAAGAATTCTTTGTACTTGTTATAAATATTTTAACAAGTTTGAATTTATCAAAATAGAATATTTCTAAGAGAAAAATGTTTTTACAATTATGTCAATAAGTAATATTACAATAAAATAAGTCATCTATCTATTTAAATACTATTAAATGAACAAATAGAAAGTTGGATAAGGCATAGTAGTCTCAAAATATCTCTATGTAAAATGCTAAATAATTACAAAGGGGAACAAGAACATCACCTTTAGTGATTAATGCTAGCATCATCAGTATTGGAATTCAAAGAGAAAGTCACAGAATCAGTATGTAAGTTTGATGACAGTATAATCATTGTGATGCCTTAAACATTGGTAGTGAACACAGTACTGGCCCACCAACATAATGTCTGCCTAAATCTCTAGGTCCACACATGGTGATACAATTTGTATAATACAAATAATCCATCATTAATGTCATTTTTAGATCCACCAAGGTAATATTGATCACTGGATTGTTTAGGTGCTTTTTAAATATCCAGCACATAGACAGTTTGTGTACAATAAACTCAGAAATACTGGATTGCACTTGCACTTCAAATTTCATTATACATACAAAGAAACAGTTTCAAATATGGTATGAAGTCCCTCACATATATATGTGATACAAACATATTTTCATTAAGTTTCCATATCATACATTTAGTGGGAAAAAATTTAAATCTCATGTCAAAGTCTGATAAACACAATGTTATCATTAACATATTTTTCCCTTAAAACTTCTGTGTATTCTTGTGATGCTTCCAAAAGTAGATGTTTTCTTGGTTTATTAGTAGATCTTAGGCAGAAGTTCTAGTGGGTCAAGATACATATTCTGTAGCAAGTGGAAAGAAAAATAATCATATTCTTTACCTCAAACTTTTCATAGTTAACTAAGCAAGAAGCAGTAAACAAAAAGTTAATAACTTATTAGTGTTAATAAGAGTGAAAATCATGTGTGTATGACTATAAGATTACTATGAAAAATAATTTGCCTGGAGTTGCACACTGAATTATCAATGTGACTAAGGATCAGAACTTCAGGCTTTCTACCTGCATTCATGAATTCAACAACATTATGTTAAAGCATATGACAAGCTCTCAGTGACAAGATGAAGATAATAAAAGCCACCCCTCAACAGTCAAATCTCATAAGTTCAAAAACACAAAGACAGGCCATTTCCTCACAGAGTCATGGGTGCTGTTACAGGTATAAAACAGGGCACTACTGGAACACAGAAGGGATTTCTGTCCCAGTTTTATGTCTAGATTATTGAGTTGAAGTGCTCTAAGGGTTGGTGCCTAAAGGATGTGGAGGAAGTATGACAGAGAGAGAGAAGAGGTGCATGCAAAGAATGAGAAGTGAGGTGTACAAGTATTCTAGCATGACTTGAAGCTAGAGCAGAGGTGCAGAGTAGGGTGTGTGCAACAACTTGATGAGAATCCAGTTAATTTGGATACTTTAATTCCTTGCTAGGAAATTTGAAACTTTTCTTAAGAACAAAACCAATGACAAAGTCAATGTCAGGGTGTTTGAAATGCTTGACCAAGTGTTACTAGATGACTCAGGGTTTTGGCAATAGACCAGAAAGAAGTGGGTGAAGCCTTTGTTTCATAGTGGTAGCAGAAGTGAAAAAAGGGTCAATCCAGAAAAAGGTATTACAGCTAGTCTGAGCCTTTACAAGTCATGAAAGATGAATACATGATGAGTGTATTCTTCATTAGAAAAATTTTTCAAAACTTTCATTTGATGTTTGCAAGAAAAACAACTTAAGTCATGTAGAAATCTATTTACCAATCCAACGAAAGGCATGCCATCTGCTATTTGTAGTTTATCTCAGAAATCAATGAATCCAAATTTAACCATAGTTTGGCAACATACCTTCTTTAGCTTTTCTAGATAAAGCCTCTGTCCAACTTATCATTCATCTGAAATAAGGCAAATATTATATTGCTTAAACAAGAGAGACTCTCATAGAAATGACATATCACTTAGAAAATGTGACTTTTTAAATAAAACTTTAAGGGACTAGACCCAACTTGAAGATGGCTTAAAAAAATCACATACACAAAAGTCCTACTTATTTTAAGTTTAGATAGAGAATATGTATGTATAATGCCCTAAACTGTTCAAACAATACTGTTTTTATTAATATAGGTCATTTCAGATGGGTGCTGCTTTAGCTTACTATTGTAAAGGTTAAACAATTCAACTCCTAGTTGATACCGATTGTAATACAGTATGATTCTTAGCATAACTCTGCCCTTTAAAAATTTCTAATCAGTTTTTTCACTTTCATATAGTTTTTCTTAAACTATTCATCTCTACTTTCAGAAATTACACAATTAACATGTATTCAATGCTATCAGTTTTTCAGCCCATTAAATTAAATACACAAAAGAAGAAAGAGGGATTATAATAGTGTCATATAAAAATTCTTCTAGCAAAAGTTTGAAAAGTTAGGTGGAATATGACCAAACATTTCTTTATTAGCATGGATACACAAAGATTCCAGAAAATTCCCTTGCCAGACAATAATGCCAGGTGCTTTGGCAAATGCCTATAATCCCAGTGATTCAAGAGGCTGATGCAAGAGGATGGCAATTTTGAGGCCAGCCTAGAGCTTAATAAGACCCTGTCACAAAATGAAAAATATAGAGGAATAGGGATGTAGCTCAGTGGCAGAGCACCCCTGAATTCAACCACTAATAACACACACACACACACACACACACACACACACACACACACACAATAAATATTACAGTCAGTTCAAACTTATGTTTCTTTGATATGTGACTTTCCAGATCCATAAAAAAACATGTAGCTCTTTAACAGTAACTGATTTCTTCTCAGTAATTGGGAACAAAGTTTTTGAAACTTATTGCTAATTACACTTACGTGTATGTTTACAAATGTGTGGAAAATGTTCAAACTCTATTGCAAGTACACCATCTAGAATGCTTTTCATGTAAAAGCTATTCTCTTACTTATTCCTCAAAGATTGTCTAAAAGAGAATACTGAACATAATAAGAACTTTGGGGTGATAAAAATACTGTGATATCCAAAGTCCCTATACAGTTTAAATGTGAAGGTGAATTTCTTTGACTGATGGGGTTCCTAGGCCTGTGTTTTCTTTTCTTTTTCAAAATGAAATTATTTAAAAATATATCTTTCAATGCATTATAATCATACATATTAGTGAAATACATTATGACATGGTCAAACATGCACATAAAATAATTTGATTATCATTCTTCACCAGTAGTTTTCTTTTCCCTCTCCTCCTCCCTTCCCCTTTGAAGATATTCTGCAGTGATTATAGAGACCTCTATTTGCATCTTGATAGAAGAGTGCTCTTAAGACTGTTAAAGTTTGCCTCCTTTGGCAAACTAATTCTCTGCAAGGCAATCTAGGAAGTACTAGAGTAACTTTCAAGTATTCTTCAGCCTATGTATAAGTGCTAAAAGATAAACACATCTTTCTTTCAGGAAATTAATGGGAAAAAAGCTTCCTTTGCATTGTGTCTCCATTTATACATTCATTCATCATTGCCTTGTTAAATGATACACTTCTTGATATTTTCTGGTAAGAATGAATGAGAACATCTTGTTTTTGCATTGTCTTTAACAATTTACAGAAATATTTCACTTTCAATTTTTTAATTTTTTTAGTGCATTCATCTAATTTTATGGCTAAGAGACAATTCAATCCTGGGCCTTTCATGTTTTTTAGAAAAATATGCATGTAAGCTAACAAACTGATGGACAAAAAATATCAGCTAGCTAGGATCTTATAATTATGCATTAAAATTATTTAATTTGTTCCCTTTTTTAGCACATTTGACTGTATTGATGTTTTATAAATCTTAGATTTGCTCTTCTCTTCATTTGGTTAGGATACAAAGTCAAAAGAAAACATAAGATTGCAGCCTCATTTAAAACAGCCCTGCACAATATTTCTGTGAGTTAAGAAGATCATGAAAATTCCATCAAACCTCTAAACCAATGTTTCTTCATTTTAAACATTTAATTCATTCAAAAAATCTAATTTAAATTCAGAATTAAAGAATAGTTAAAATATCATTTCATTACTAAAGTTAATGTCTTGAAAATAAGACCTCCAGAAACATTATAAAATGGTAAAATTTGTTTGAAATTCTTTATAAGTATAGATTATTGTGACCTTTACTTAACATTCATAAGCAAACTAAACAACTCAGTATTTCAACAAAGCCAAAACAAGACAAATCAGAAATCTGACTCCCAAAAGATAAACAAAGCATAACTTACCTCAGTCAGATAGTCCTCAATGCTTTGACATGAAGGCTGTGAGTTGGAAGTAGGACCTGCTATATTTTCTCCCTGGCTAGGCCTTCTGTTGCATACCCAGCTGTCATTTTTAAGTTTAACACAAGGACACCCTGGGACAGGCCTTTGACAGTGAGGACAGGGTAAAGAATCTGTCTGATTTTCCACTGGGAATCTTGTATTAACTTCCTGAAGGTTCCTACTGATTCTGTGAGGACTGCAAAAGGCAAATACGTGGTATTTCATTATGTTTTCCTAAATCACTTGCATTATAAAACAAACAAACAAAAGCCATGGAAATTCACAGTGAAAAGAGTCTTAACATTAAAAAAATCCATCATAATAAAGTAGGGCATACAATCACAGGTTTTAAATTATCCTAAAGATGTGCACATATTTTAAGGGGCCTCCTAACCCACAAGAAAGTCAAACACTACAAGTGGGAGAGTAATGGCAGGCAGAGATGTATGACTTAACAAAAAAAACACTACTGCCTTCTTGAAAAGTTCTCCTTATGGGATCCTTGAGGACACCATTAGAAATACTGGTATAATGAGAGTAACTATGTGAGATGATGGATACCTTAGTTTATTTGACTACAAAGACATTTTATTATGTTAAAGTATATTAAAGCATCATGGATTCCTTTAACATATACAATTAGAAAATAAGAGTAAAACTATGCTAAAATTACTTGTATTATTAAAACAGGTAAAGAATTTAAAAAGCATTCCTTGAAAACATTTTCAAGCGCTTCCTTTCACCATCTACACATTCTTACCAACACCTGGAGAAATTAAGCAATGAGCACTGAGAAATGATTCAGAGCAGAACAAGAAAGCTAAGTTGGTAATTAAGAATTAAAGCAGCTCCCAAGACAGTCAGCTCATAATTTTGTTACCAAGGCATCAGAGGTGGGATCTGTCAATTCTGTTTTAAATTCCCCCAATACTGCAAAGTATATTTCCTTTCATCCCTGTGATATTCTTTCCCTATATCAAAAGTAGGCCTTAGGTAGAGAGGAAAAACTGCAAAGGTTAGTTTTTCTCTAGGCACCATCTAGAGGTAACATCAAATATCACAATCAAAAATGGTCAATTTACCAAGTGTCTGAATGTGCCTATGGGGATAGTACCAGCAATACTGTACACTTAGGGTTTACTTTGTACTCTTTCAAAACATAATTAAACTTGTTAATTTGTCTATGTAAAGAAATGCCTATAAGTAATTTGGTCACTATATAGCTGTCTGAATTATAAAGCTTCAAAAGTACTTAATTGAAAATCTAGTAGACTAGTTTAAGAAAACAAGTAAGAGAAAGGCATATAAATGCAAAAAAATGGGGAGAATTATAAACTTCCTGGCCCAACATTTTAACACTAAGTTCATTCACTTCCAAAAATTGTATTTTCTGATTAGTTTTTGCATTCTATTAATCTCATAAACCTTTCTCACTGAAAGTTATGCAATGGAGACAAATTATGAAGATTAAGCTATTTTCTTAGTATATATTTTGACATACTTCTGGATTTTGTATTCTACATGGAATTCATCATATTCTTCCATATGTATTTCAGATTGTAGCTTGTCAATTCTGAGTTGCATCAACTTTATCATTGAAATCTCATTATTCTTTCTTAAGTCCTCTAAAACTTTTGGAGTTGCTGTATGTGTCTAATGAAAATTGAAAGGACATTTTTAAAATAATTATAATAATTATAACCTAAATAATTATTATATAGTTACTTTAGTTTAGAATCAATAATTTAGGGAGCAATTTTAAACATGTGGGGAAAAGATGCTGCAATTTAAATAGTTAAGTTCAATTGCTTTTTTGTTGTTGTTTTTCTATTGAGGTTGGAATTCAGGGCCTTGCACAGGCTACACAAAGTTATCTCCCACTGGACTACAACCTCAGTCAGGAATTATACTCAAGTTAGTATTTGTAATGTGAAAATTCAAAGAATTGTAAAATCAATTTTTAAGTGAAGAAAGTCATTTAACAATTCAAGGGCATGGTATAATTGAACTTCACAGTTTTTTTTTTTTTTTTCTCCTTATAGTCTTTATTACAACTATTCTTAAATAGCAAATGATTTTCTGATAAGTCATTTTATTCTGAAAGATGAAGCCCGTTTTTACAATAATGAAAAATGAAATATTTAAAGATGTCTTCTTACTCTAAAATCCTACAAAAAATTTTTCTCAAGGAACAGAGGAGACATATAAAATACATATATCCAAAATAAAATTTTCAGTGAAATGAATTAAAGCAAATTAGAGATAAATAAAATAACCTCTGAGAATAGAGATGTTTCTTCTTGGTTTTCCTCTAACTGTTGTCTTGTTCTTTGTTCAGTCTCCCATTTTTGCTGCACTCCTTGATCATGCTCTATTAGATTGTTTCGCATATATCTTTTGGGGTTTGTAATATCTTCTGCCAACTTCTTTTGATTGCTCTCTAATTTTTCATGTACATTTTTCAGGCTTTTAAAATTAGAGTCATATTGTTCATCCTGCTGTAAATATTTTGAAGATGTAGCTCCTAGATTTACATTGAGATCATCAGCCTGCATAATTAAAACAACAGAATTTCACAATAAAGGAAGCATGTTTAGAGTATTTGAGCACAAAACCCATTCACAAATTTTTTGTGATTTTAGTTGTAGTAAATTATAATCTACAGTAGCACGCTGATGAGTAGGTTAAGGTAATGTGGTATGACATATTAGAAGAGGTAGAGCCAGTTTTCAGTTGGTCTATAAATTCCTATTCTGGCTATTTAACAAAGGATGGGGAAATCTAGATTCAACTTCATAGTGAGAAATTATGAACATTCAATGAATGTTTGGATTAGGTATATTCAATTTTAAACTTAATCATTTAATAAAGTTAGAATAAAGCCTCAATAGGTCAATATCTCAAAAAATTGTATAATATACAATACCCAATTTTAACAAAACAAATTTTAAGCAAAATATTTTCTATTTATGTAAGAATAGGTGCCATGAATTATATGCTTCTCATCTTAGGTGAATTCATACTTCAACAAGATAATACACAATGCCAAACAAGAAAAAAAAAAAAAAGTGCACTGTGGAATACTGCTAAATTGTCTAAGAAGATTAAGTTTAGTGAGAATCAGAAAAGACAGAGAAATCTTCATGAAGAAAGGAAAAATTATTTTTGTGCCAGTTCTGAACAATTGAGCTCAATGAATGCAATCAGAAAAGACAAGAGATATAAGGCTGACAGATGGTGGAATTAGCTTGAATGCAGTGGACAAAGTCCAATGGCAGAGGAATAAGAATATGTCCACACAATGCCTTAAAAATGTGTGTTCCCAGTCACATCAACACTAACAGCCAAGGAGTGGAGGCATCCTAAGGTCCATCAACTGATAAATGGATAAGTGGTACAGATTAAAAAACATTGTTGGACAACAAAAACAAATGATACTTGAAACAACAAAGATGAACTCTGAAAAAACAGTATGCTAAGTGAAAGAATCTGGTTAAAAAGGACTAAATACTTTATAAATCTACTTGTATGAATGTCCACAACAGACAAGTTAGAGAGATAAAAAGTATCTTGGTCATTTTCTAAGCCTGGGAAGATGGAGGAACTAGGGCAGTGATAACTTAGAGATGTCAGCTTTCTTTTCAAGGTCATGAAAATTATCTAAATTGACTGTGGTGATAGGTACACAACTCTGCTAATAGACTAAGAGACTTTACATCTTAAATGAGTGAAATGTATATCTCTGCAATATATCCCAAGAAGGCTATCTTTTCAACGATCCACTATAAGAAACTAGATCATTTCTTCACTCTCTTCTTCAGATAGAGATACCTAACATAATCTAAATATTGTATGCTTTTATAATATGTTTAAATGGGAAAAAAGCCTGACATTCAATTTAAAAATTAACCTGAAATTTGAGGGAAATATAATAGCCTTTCTACACAAGTTATCATGAAATACATTCAACCATTACCCACAGATTCTGTAACCAATCACAAAAAATAAAGGTATAAAATAACTCAATTCCCTGGAACATTCCATGAAATGGGATCCTCTGAATTAATCTGCCTTGATAAACCATGGCAATTGAGGTAGCACTGAAAAATACTGGTTAACAGAAAAAAAAATTTTTTTTTCTCAACTCATGTGAGAACTGATGCAAAATCTTGGTTTTCCTGAAGGTAGTTGTGTAGTTTTTGATGTTTTTTTTAAACCATCAATTGAACCCAGGGGTCCTTAACTGGTGAGCTATATTCCCAGTTCCTTTTACTTTTTATTTTTTATTTTGAGTCAGGGATTTGCTAAGTTGTTTAGGGCCTCACTATTTTGCTGAGACTGGGCTCAAACTTGTTATCCTCTTGCCTTAGTCTTCCAAGTTACTGGGACAAGAGACATGCACCACCATGCCTGGCCCTAAGGGTAGCTATTTTGAGAAAAGATGCATGATTTTATAAGAAAAAAAATGTAAGAATGGAATTCAGAATTTAAGAATAAGTGCACTATATAATTAAATTAGAATAAATCAATTATCATAAAAATCCAAAAAAGCTGTCTGCTGAAATTTGTAGTCTAAAGCAGTTTTTATTACTTAAGCAGGTGCAGATCAACTGTTGACAAGTACAATTTAAGACATACTTGACATACAACTTGATGTAGTATCTTCTTCAAATCCTGTGTCTCATCTTCGGTATTAAGGTGATAACTTGATGAATGTTCTGATAAAGCTTCTGACAGAGATTGTTCTGTCAGGTTATCAGCCAGTTGGTTATCAGCCAATAATATTTATAACTGAAGTTGACTCTGAGAAATATTATCATCAGTTCATCATCTTTCCCTCCTGTGTATAAAATCCTGTTTATTTCTGAATTCCACCAAGGACACAAAAGTGCTTCCTTCCTGCCTAATCACTGTCATATTCCTTGGACAATAGATTCAGATCTCTAGTCACTTCTCATTTAATGAAATTACAATGTTTCACAACCTACTGAATTCTCAAACAGAAAAGGTTATGCAGGTCTGACTAGTGGTACTGAATACCATACTGAAGTCAAAAGCATCCCTTCTTTATGAGAGGCTCAACTTAAAAATTGAGCTCTAAAGTATTCAATCTTCTGCTCAAATCCTTCCAACAGATTTTCATCTTATAAAAAAGTAAGACTCTCCAACAAATTGTGCTGGGAAAACTGAAAACCCACATGCAGCAAAATAAAATTGAACCCCTATCTCTCACCCTTCACAAAACTCAACTCAAAATGGATCAAGAGCCTAGGAGTTAGACCAGAGACCCTGCACCTAATGGAAGAAAAAGTAGATCCAAATCTTCATCATGTTGGCTTAGGATCAGACTTCCTTAACATGACTCCCAAAGCACAAGAAATAAAAGCAGGAATCAATAAATTGGATAGATACAAACTAAAAAGATTTTTCTCAGCAAATGAGACAATAAATTATGTGAAGAGAGGGCCTACAGAGTGGGAGAAAATATTTTCCACACACACCTGAGAGAGAGCACAAATCTCCAGAATTTATAAGGAACTCAAAAAACTTTAAACCAAAATTACAAATAATCCAGTCAATAAGTGGGCTAAGGAAATGAGCAGACACTTCACAGAAGAAGATCTGCAAGCAATCAACAGATATATGAAAAAATGTTCAACATCTCTAGTAATAAGAGAAATACAAATCAAAACTACCCTAAGATTTTATCTCACCTCAATTAGTATGTCTATTATCAAGAAGACAAGCAACAAGAGGTGTTGGCGAGGATGTAAGGAAAAAGGTACACTCATACAATGCTGGTGGGGTTGCAAATTGGTGCAACCACTTTGGAAAGCAGTATGCAGCTTCCTTAGAAAACATGTAATGGAACCACCATTTGACCCAGCTATCCCACTCCTTGGCCTATACCCAAAGGACTTAAAATCAGCATACTACAGTGATGCAGCCACATCAATGTTCATAGCTGCTCAATTCACAATAGCTAGATTGTGGAACCAACCTAGATGCCCTTCAATAGATGAATGGATAAAGAAAATGTGGCATATATATATACAATGGAATATTATTCAACCATAAGGAAGAATAAAATGATGGCATTTGAGATAAATGGATGGAGTTGCAGAATATCATGCTAAGTGAAATAAGCCAACCCCAAAAAACTAAAGACCAAATGATTTCTCTGATGAGTGGATGATGATACATAATGTGGTGAAGGAGGCAAGAATGGAGGAAGAATGAATTGTACAGAGAAAAATGAGAGAGGGGGTGGGGTGAAGAAAAGATAATGGAATAAGACAAATATCATTGCCCAATGTACATATCTGATTACACGAATGGTGTAACTCTACTCATGTACAACCAGAGAAATAAAAGTTATACCCCATTTGTGTACAATGAATCTAAATTTTAAAAAATTTTAAAAAAGAATAAAAGCAGCAATAAATGTTGGCAAGGATGTGACTAAAAATGAACACTCATACATTGCTGGTTGGAATGCAAAATTGTGCAACCATCATGGAAAGCTGTATGGAGATTCCTTAGAAAACTTGGAATGAAACCACCTTTTGACCCAGCTATCCCAGTCCTTAGTTTATACCCAAAGGGCTTATAATTAGCATAGTACAGTAACACAACCACATTAATGTTTGTAGCAGCTCAACTCACAGTTGCTAAACTATGGAACCTACCTAGGTGCCCTTCAACAGATGAATGGATAAAGAAAATATATGTGATGTATATATATATATATATATATATATATATATATATATATGAGATATATATATATATTATGTGTGTGTATGTATTCAATGTATATATATGTATATATATATATATATGATGGAATATTATTCAGCTTTAAAGAAGAATGAAATTATGGCATTTGCAGGTAAATGGATGGAGTTGGAGAATATCATGCTAAGCAAAATAAGCCAAACCCAAAAACCAAAGGCCAAATGTTTTCTCTGATATGCAGATGCTAATTTACAATAAGGGGTGGGGGTCCTAGGGAAGAATAGAGTTACCTTATTATTAGGTAGAGCAGAGTGGAGGGAGGTGAGGGGGGATGGGGGTAGGAAGAATAGTAAAGTAAAACTGGCATTATTACCTCATGTACATATATGACTACATGATCTATGTGATCCTACAATATGCACAACCAGGAAAATGAGAAATTATACTCCATTTATGTAAGATCTACCAACATGTATAAATACATTCTACTGTCATGTACAACTAATTAGAACAAATAAAGAAATTTTAAAAAGTGAGACCTAGGCAAACTGGCCTCCTCCTCTCTCTCTCTCTTCAACTCCTACAACTCTCTTCCCTCCTCTCCCCACTGTACAAAAATCTGGCACCTGTATTTGTTAAAAATTGAGATTCAATGCCAAATTAATGAATCAGAGAGCTACAATTATCTTTTAAGTAGAATAGTTTATATTCTTCACATCATAGTAATTGAACCTTTCAAGGAAAAATATTAGCAAGTTATCTGTGAAGATACACAATAAATTCCAGTTACAGCAAGAAAATTAAATCAACATTGGTTTTGCTGCAATTCACTGTATGTGTCCTAAATTATGACTTAATGACAAACAAATGCTTTTTTGTGCTGGGAGAAGATAAAGATGAAAATATTGAGATGGTTATTTTCAGAATTAAGTCATATTTACATGAATAAAATAAAATCACAAAATAGAAATATATAAAATGCTAGTGAAGGAAATCTATTAAAAATATGGCATCTACATTTCAATTCAACTGAGAATATGAAATGGTTTCTCAAAGTAACCCACTCAATTTAAACTAGATATTTCCATTTATCTGTTTCATCATGGTCTCAAAGTATGGCAACATGAAGGCATAAAAGTTAGGACTCAGGGATGGAGTATAGGTCCAGTGGTAGAACATGGGCATAGCATGTACAAGGCCTCGGATTCAATCCCCAACACCAAAAACAGATATTGTTCCAGCAATGTTAATTCTACATTATTAATATCAGCATACATCTACTAAAAATCTATAACTTAACCTCTTAAAACATCATTCCTATGTAAAGACACAATGCCTAGTAAAGACACAATGTCTTTACTCAAAATAAAGCATCTGTCAGGTCCAATGTGTCTTCTATTTTTTAAATGTTAAAATCAGTTTCACATAATGCTAAAATTTCTTTTGGTTTTTAGTTGGCCCATAATATTACATGTTGATCAGATAGGGTGTGTTACTTCAAAATATGTATACAAATTTAACCATCATTAGCACACTTATTACTTTAAACATGAATCATTTCATTATATTGGAAATCAGGTTTGCCATTAT
Organism: Sciurus vulgaris; assembly: GCF_902686455.1. Taxonomy (NCBI): domain Eukaryota; kingdom Metazoa; phylum Chordata; class Mammalia; order Rodentia; family Sciuridae; genus Sciurus; species Sciurus vulgaris. Next base: position 97,672,222 of record NC_136464.1, read on the forward strand.
CAAGTATCACTAAATTCTCCTTTAAAAACAATCCATATATCTGGCTTGATACTTACTTCTCTTTTAGATTTCTTCTTTTTATATTGATTTGATCTTTCTTTGAAATGTTGATTTTCATTCATTAACTCCACATATCTGCTTCCTAGTTGAAGACCAGAGTTTTCAGCATCTTTATCATCAAATTTTTTGTGAATGTCCTGGAACTGGTGTAGTAGCCAGGTAATTTTACTTTCTATTTGAGATAATCTCTGATGTATAGATTTCTGTTCTTCCATGCAATTGTAGTTTTGGCTTCGTTCTTTTTGATACATGTGTTTCATTTCATTTCTTTGGCACTTGTTTTCTTTTAGTTCTCTTCGTACCTGTTCTAAAGTCACAGTCACTTTCCGAAGATCACGTCTCATATGACTACAGAGCTCTTTTCCTTGGTGACTGATTTTTATCCCAGGCTTGGAAAACTTTTGGGAAAGAATCTCACTACCAACATTTAGTTTTGATATTTTGAAATTCTCCTTGTCCTTTAGACACAGGCACCCATCTCTTGCTCTCTGGGAAGGAAATTCTAGTTCTCTTTTGGATGTTTGACTTTCATCACAAGGATGTGCAGCAACAGACTGACTGGCAGGATATGATTTGACTTCTGTTTCCTGTCTTTCTGGGTTTTGTTCTTTATTTTCCAGTTTAAACTTTAGCTTTGTAATCTCAGTTTTCAGAATATTAATCTGTTCATTATATTGGAATGTTGTTTTTGTAAGTGTTTCCTCATTCAATTTGATTGTCCTTTGAAGTTCATCATTCTTTTCTCTTAAAATGTCAATCTTCTGATTTTGGCATTTTATTTTCTCCATTTCCAATCTCATCATAGAAAATTCATCCTGCAATATATGATATTTATGCAACAGCTCTTTTTCTGTTTGATTCCCAGTAGAAACCTAAGTAAAACCAAGACATGCACTCAATAAAATAATGTCATGATTTCCTCTGAAACTAAAGTTTTAACATGTACATTTATTCAAGGAAATGATTTACAATAAATGTATATTCAACCGGAGAGAAATTATAAGTAAACTTCCAAGATTACAGTAGCAAAAATTTCCAAAAGTTCAAAAGGTGTATTGAACACAATGAATCCAGGAGTGCAAAAAATAAATAAACAAAATAAGATGCTAAGAATTCCAGAGCTGAAAAAGACTTTCTCTGAATTACAACAGATTCAAGCCATAACATAAGTGATTTTACAAAGTCTCACCAAGTTAAACAAAAAAAGTTTGCAGTTTGAAGCTCATATATACAGTCAGTCAAGTTACTCTACACACATTTGGACAGATGAAATGTCCCAAGGTCTTTTTGTTCCCTGTTACTGAAAATAGTCATGTGTATTTTCAACATTTTTGTAGTCAGTTATAGGAATTGCAGGTATTGATAAATGATAAGTCTAGGCACTATACTTAAGCACTTTTACATATACCAACAAACTTTTTATCATAATCTAATAGAGAATGATATAAATATAAGCAAGTTGCTTCTAGTGGTCCTCCATTAAACTAGTTATTTTCTTACTGTAATAATTAGGTCACAAAAGAAGGCTTGTGTTTCAGAATGCTAATTGTGAATTAGGTTACATTTGTTAGGCTCTTTTCAGAAAATCCTTAGATTGTGTGCTGCTCAATGAGGTTTCTTTTTTTGTAAAGTCTGAAATGTGAGTAAATGTGAAATAGGCAAAATAAACTGACCTCATTTATCAGGAATGCCATCCTTAGCAATAAATCATTACTAAGTAAAATATTATGGTATGTCATTGTCTCTAAAAGCTTTTTGTACTTAAACAGGAGATTACTTGGAGAAAACTGTTTCTCTTCTAATTGAAGAAATGATATCCAACTAGGGTTTCTGCTGGCTCTGCTTTGCCTGCTTACTTAATGGTGGAAGTAATGAACTTATCCACATTAATGTATCAAGAGGGTGAAAACACTGCCCCAAACCAAAAGAGGTATGCTAGTAACAAGGGTTTTGAGACCATGGAAAAGTCATAATTTTCTATGAAAAATATTAAAAGCCTTCTCTGGATATTGCCAATGTGAAAGTCACCACTGGGACTGCTGCCAACATGTGGAGTTGAATTAAGAACATTAATTAGGCCAATGAGACCTATTGCCACCCTCACTCACAAAATATGTATATTAAAGATATACTTATATGACTTTAATATTCTCCATGCTTTTCCATGATGGATCTAGTTACCATTTAACATATGTTCACACACAAACACAGGCACGCACATGCACAACACATACACACAAAGAGACAAGCATTTGCAAACAAAATAATTCAAGAAACTTTTTTGGGAGGTCTTATCTCTCCCTTTTGGCTTGCAAATATAATTTGATGAATCCCATCTTGTAAATTCAGGAATTATATTCACAATAAATTTGCCTCTGGGTGTCCTTTTGTTCAGCTAACACCTAAAGATTCACTTCAGTAAGGTCTTATATGAGCAGTAGCAAGAAAGTCTAAAAGCTTAGTCAAGAGCAGTAACTGCAAAAATTAAAAACAAACCTACTAAAAACAAGTAATCTATTAAAGTATATTGACCTTGATCCCATATGAATTACTCAGATTTTATCTGCAGAAGTGACAGGTAAATTTGTCAAACTTTTCTTAACTACATAAACAGAATTATGAAAAACAATTTTTTTTAAATTTACTTACATAGTCCCATGATAGTTTCAAAGCTCTTTATCTTGTATCTGAACATAAAAATTCCCAAATAAACATTTATGCTTCTGATTAAACTCAATTCACCTTGTATTCCTCCATTCAGAAAACACACTGAGCATCTATAAGATGCCAAGATAAGCAATACAAAAATTTAGCCTAGAGGTAATGATTTCACTTTAGGGAGAGATGACATTTTGTTTTAAACCCAAATAATAGAGTCACATACTGTGTAAAAATGCTTTGTGAGACCATGGATTCCAGATGTCAATAGTGGTCCCACAAGGCTGTGGGAGGTGTATGAAGTTTGTGTAAGCACATGCTTACAATGATTGCATAATGAATGCCAACAACAAAATTTCTCAGATTGTCTCCATCATTAAGTGAAACATAGTCATATATATAAAATTAAAGGGATATTATAAATGAAGTAAGAAATTTAAAGCTATATTGAAGACTAATTTACCTTATTTAAGGTACTTATTGCAGTCTTTAATTCTGTTTCTAACATCCCAGAAAACAGTTGAAGTTCTTTGTTCAATTCAACTTCCTTTTCGTATTTCCCTTCTGTTTCTCTTAACTGGTTGTTCATTTTTTCACAAAGCTGATCAAGATCTCTTAACTTCTTCTCCTTTTCTTTTAAGTCCTGCCTGCATTTAAATATGATTATCTTAAAATTCACTTTGTCAGAGAACAAATTTTGTGTTCTTGTCTTTCATATGTTGATTCATTAGGCTAATAAAAAGTCTGTTTTAAGATTCTTTTCCTTTCTAGTTCTCCCCTTTTTAATTTCTCCTTCAATTTTTTAAAAAAAACATATATATTTGAAAGGTAATAATGAAAGATCTTTGTCAATTGGGAAGTTTCTGTTGCTAGTTACTCTGGTAGATATTATGGAAAAGGAATTTTGAAATGGATCAGTAAATTGGTACAACAAAATGATTTGGGGTGGAGAATCTGGCACATGGATCAATGGCAGAGTGTCTGCCTAGCATGTGGGAGGACCTGTGTTCCATTCCCAGCATTGACAAAAAAAAAAAAAAAAAAAAAAAAAAACATCATTTTTGTACCGTTATAATTCTTCCTCAGTTAAATAAGTTTTAAGACTTATTATTTACAAACAAGTTTATAAATTCATTAGCAGTTTGCTTTTATATTCTTGAAATAAAACAGCAACCACAACCATTGGTTGCCAGTGCAAAAACCACCTTCAGAAGTTGTTCACACACCATACGTCTGTGCACATTAGCATAACCCAAGACCAGGCTAGGGAGTCAAGTGCCTGTTATTATGCCTTTTAATGTTTTCTTTAGGTAAGACTTTCAATTTAGCTTGCTTATCATTCTGTATTTTATAAAAAAACTCAAAAATCCCTTTAGAACAAGGCAGAACCTTATATTTAGTCCAGCAATAAAGATTAATATGTTCTTTCAACACAGAAATTTGACCAAATTTTATTTGTGTATGAGGGTAAATTTAAATAAAATAATTATTATTTTCCATTTTACTTTTTGTTTAATGGATGGTGGGATTAAAACCCTAGCTGGGGATGTAATTCAGCAACAGCATACTTACCCAGTTTCACCAACACTTGGGTTTGATCACAAGCAACAGAAAAAAAATTGCAGTAAAATTTTTAAACACATTTTGGGGTACACAAAAATGGTGATTTCATCCTCTTTGGGGGAATAGTAAATTAGCATAAACTGTCCTGAGACCAATTTAGAAATATTGATCAAATGCCTTTTTGTGATATTTCTCTATATTTTTAAACAAGTGATTCTCTATTGAACAATTTATTCAAACTAAACAGAACTATAAATTAATTTCCATGATGTATGTCACTTGCAGTAAAGGGATGGAACCTGAGACACTTTTTTAAGCAAAATAAGTCAAATTTGTAAGGTTAAAAGTCACATTTTTCCCTCATGTGGAAACTGGAGAAGAAAAAGGAAAATAAAGTGTGGGATGGTTCCATGGAGATTAAAGGGAGCTCACAAGAGTAGAGGAAAGTAACCAGGAAGAGGGATAAAGAGAAGAAAAAGAGATGTAGCAGGTAATGATAAAGACCAAATTATATTGTTACATTGTGTGCATACATGAATATGTAACAAAATATCCTACCATTATATACAATTATAGTGCATCAATAAAAATATGGACATAATAAGTTTTCTAAATGAGGTTCTGGGAAGCATTGATTATAATACAAAAAATAAAAATATAAATGAAAAACAATCCCAAATTCTACTTATTAAATAAATAGTGAGATTACTCTGATAGGAAGATTTCTATATAGCCACTGAAATATGATTGGAAATAGTGTACATTTAATTATTATTGGTTAGCAATATATATCACCTTTTGTAAGAATTCAGACTCTACAACTGTAGTTTTCTCCCTTGCAAAATACCAGCAATTACAAAAATTCACTATGTACCTTTAGTGTAAAGGAAGAGTTCAAACTTTTCTTTCAATCTAGAGTATCATACCTCAATTTGCAGAGTTCTTGTTTCCATTTTATTTCTTTCTGCTCTAACTTAGAATTTGGATTTTCCACTTCTGATAACTCCTCTTTTAGTACACAAAGTTTATTTTCCAGTTTTGCCACTTCTTTCATAGGTAATGAACACTGTGAAGGATGACTTTTTTCAAGTTCTACTATTCTTTGACATGAATCAACTGCTTTTTTGATTTTTGGTAGGCTATGAGAATCTGTATCATGGAGAAAACAAGACATAAATAAAATATTTAGGTATTATTATCTATGAAGGACCCTATATTTTTACATGTACTCTCTCAAAAGCTGAACAAATGTTCAGAGAGTACCTATAGCATGTTCCACATTATATTAAGATCTACAGATTAAATGGATGAGAACTCTACTCTTCTTTAAAGTGTAGTGAAGAAGACTAAGAGAAACATGACCATTATAAATTCAGATAAAGTATGCAATGAAATAATGAATTCTGTGATCATATGAGGGAATCTGATCTACAGGAAGATTTCTCTGAGGATGATATGACTACACTGACAAATGAAGAATGAACAGGAAGCAGCTGGGCAGAGGATGAAGAAGGCTTCTCTCCAACATACAGCATGTGCTGAGATGTTAATGCAATCTATTTCAAGGCTGACTGGAGGAATAAGTACTGCTCCAGGTTTCTACCTGAAACAAGTAAAACTAAAACAAAATACATTAAATAACTGTTTTCAAGAATGTAGACTTCAGGCAATGATGACACTAATTTCTGATGGAAAATAAATTAAGTAAGTCTTGCAATTGTGTTAACTCCTTGCTGTGAGAGGTTTTCCAGCTGAAGACTCAAGGAGAAGGAACCCAATTAGTGTCTACCAGATTCCCTGAGCGGAGGTGATGAAGTTGAATCTGGTACAACTAAGGCAGAGAGATCACAGGATGGAACAATGATGAGAAAGCAGTGGAGAGAAAGAAACATGGAGGGCTTCAAAAGTTCCAATTGAATATTTAGCAGAGTAATTAACATAAATGGGTGCCAGGAAAGGATTTTAGACCTAGGGATGAAACATTTAAAAATATTGGAGGAAGCCACCTGATGCTCACATAGTGCCAGAAAAAAGTGTCTCTTTCCATAAGTCAGTCTGGATAAAAGACAATGGATAAAGTTATTAGATAGATCTTGCCTAGCAGTGGACAATTCAACCTACACAGATCACCTAACAAAGCATAAATATAAGAATATCAATGATCAAGCTGTTTCTAAGTAACCTAACTAAACACCAAAATATAATTCAAAAGCAGAAGAGGCCTGAAAGATATCTTTTTTAAAAAAATCACACTTATAGGAGGCAAATGTAAAGAAACCAAAGAGCATGGTGGCAAACATCACAACTAAATACAGTTGACACATGCAAAATACATGTTTGAACTCTGTGGATTTTCACATAGAAAAGCAATCAACTATTGACAGAATTGAACATAGCAAAGAAAAAGGCAGAAGATAGCATTCATTCCTAATAACACTAAATGCAAATGTTCTCAGCTCCCCAATTAAGACACACATTGGTAAAATGGATTCAAAAACAAGATTCAACTAGATGTTGTTTGCAAGAAACTCATCTCATAGGCAAATATGCTGTTTTAGTCAGCTTTTTCCACTGCTGTGACTTGACCAGCACAGAGGAGAAAGAGTTTATTTGAGGGCTCATAGATTCAGAGGTCTTAGTTCAGAGAAGACTGGCTTTATTCCTCAGAGCTCAGGGCAAGGCTGAATATTATGGTGGAAGAGTGTGGCACAGGGAAGCAGTTCACATCATGATCAGAAAACAGAGAATCCAGATACAAATGTATACCCAAAACAGAGAATCCAGATACAAATGTATACCCAAAGTCATGCCCAATTCCCACCTCCTCCAGTCACACCCTACCACTTCAGTTACCACTCAGTTAATCCCTATCAGGTGATTAAAACTCTGATTGGGTTAAGACTTACAACCCAATTATTTCTCCTCTGAACCTTCTTGCATTGTTTCACACATGAGCTTTTGAGGAACACTTCACATCCAAACCATGAAAGATGCCCATAGACCGAATATAAAATCCTGGAAGAATTTTTTATTTGTATATTCCAAATTAGCAGCTATTTTCATCTGACAAAGCAGATTTGGAACCAAAATTTAATCAGTAGAGACAAGGAGTGCCACTAGTAAAGGGAATAATCCAACAAGAAAATATAACATAGTAGGTATATATGCCTCAAGTATCAGTGAAACTAATTATATTAAAACAATGCTTCTTGACATTAAATCCCAGGTAGACCACCAAAATAATAACACTTGAGAATTTTGAATCACCCTTGTCACCAACAGACAGGACACACAAGGGCAAAAATGAATACTTTGACTTAAACAATACTATACTTCAAATATACCTAATAACTAAAGAATATTTCATCACAAAATAGCTGAATTCACTACAGTGCATGGAACTTTTTTCAAAATAAACCACTATTCTAGGTCCCAATGTAAGTCATAGCAAGTACCAAAAAAACAGTGAGAAAGACAACAAAAGCATGAAAAATCCCCCTACCTCTTAGATAAGGTTTGGTTGTGGAAGCTCATAAATTTTTCCCATAATTCAAATTCCCTGCTTTTCCTGTATTTGATGTTTACCTTCAGTGTCCCTCCCTCCATTGTACACACCTGCTTTCCCCCCATCATTTACTTTCCATACACTTTGTCTTCTTATTCTTCATGCCTCCTTCTCCTCCCCTCTTATTTCCCTAATTTCCTTTGCTCTGAGCATGTCTAGAAATAGAACTAATAATTCACACTCAATAGAAATACTTCCTATTAAACCTTTTATTAAAAATTGATGCTATAAAACTTATTAACTTTTTACTCTTTTTTCTTAGTGAAATTTTAATAAGTACATTTCTTGAACAATTAGAATATACTAGTGCTCAGGTTTCAAATAAACATCTGGTCTCATGAATTATTTTCATGTATACTTCTTACCTTCTACATGTCCTTTTACTTTTTGCTCTCCTCTTTTATTTGCATTACCATGTAAATTTTGGGATGACTTAATGCGAAACATCTTCAAAAGACTCTCAAAGCAACCCTGGTAAAGTTAATGTCAATAATGAGTGGCATAAAGATTCCTATTTATAATTTAATAAGACATCTAAATTTATAGTTTTGAGATCAATGAGTGAAAATTAGCCAAGTGCCAAATTGAAAATTATAATATTTCAAACCAGAACTCATGTATGCTCTCCATATTTTTTATTTTAATTAAAAATCATAAATTTACATAGGGCAATGTTGTTTGATTCATTCTGTTATTTTCCCCTTCCCCCCACCCCTCCCACCCCTCTTTTCCCTCTATACAGTCCTTATGCTCTCCATATTAAGCTGCACTTTTATCATCATATGGATACTGGCAATGCAAAACCAGGATAAAGCACAAAGAGACATATTTATTGACAACATATTAATGATATGCATATTTCCACAAGGAACCACCTTCAGCGTACCTGACTCTACTTTTTATTTCCTGTCAAAAGAGGATATTTAATAAAAACTGATTTTTAAAAAATTCTCACAGTATACAGGCTATTATACAGCATTGAATATTGAAATCATTTCAATGATTGAATTATTCTGGTGTATAAATAAGAAACTGGTTATGATAAAAGAGTTTAGATTGCATCATGTTAAACAGAAATGGAACAGTTGTTTTTGCTTGTTTTAGATCAGCAAGTGTTTACAAAGTCTAGCAATCTTTTGTTAAAATTTTTCCTGATAAAATATTAGTTGAATAAATGGTAAAGTACTAAGGAGTAAGTTTCTATATATTCACTTTAGCTAATAGTGCATACCCATCAGGTAGAGCATGGAATGATTTCCAGCGAGGAAAGAACAACAAGGAGTACACCGAGGAAGAAGAGAGGCACCATAAATGGATACACAGCTTACTGACTGATCCCAGAGTGATGTGCGGCTACACCAAGATATAGCGTGGCCATGGGATAGCTCTAGAGTGCAATTTAAGAGAACCAGTGAATAACAGAAGCATTCATAAGAGAAATTGATGGCAGCAGTGCCAGGGAAAAACTGGCTGAGTTGAAGAGGGAAAGTTGCCCTCTGTTGGGCTCAATGAGAGAATCACAGCAATCTAAACCAAAACCAAATCCACTACTGTCAATCAGTCAGTTTCAGGAAGAAAGAGACTTAGATTCTACCCCAATGTGTCAAGGGAAGATAGGTGGACTGGGATTCTTTCCTGTGGCATCTCTTAGTGCCTGCCCAGGAGACTTTTTCACTAGGACTCCCTTTTCTCAGATTTTTTCATGAGAGATCAGAAATAACAAACTTCTATTTTGTTTCCAAGGCTCAACTCTCACATGAACTCACTGTCATGAGACAGCCACAGCAAGAATCACACTGGGTCTAGGAGAGAACCTAAAGCACAGATATGCTGTGAACTCTGGGAAGTTGAAGAAATGCACCTGTGGTCAACCCTGACAGAAAATAGACAGGGATGTTCATTTCAATGTCTTTTTTGAAGCTCTGTGACATTGAGTGCCAAGACTGGTCTGATAAGAATCTTTGTGCAACTAATTCCATACAGGTGAGCAGATATCCCAATTATGGACAAACTTAAATTCTCAGAGGCACCTGGAGAAATTACACTCACTTCTACCACTAATACTGGGGTTTCTAATACATCTTAGAGAGGGAAAACCCATTAACAATTCTCTTTAAGTGAGATTGTCTGTGCCAGAGATCAGGAACACTTGCATGTCTTCATCTCCAACACTAAGCAGCCATCTCTTTTCATTTGTTTTGTGGGGGACCAATCTGATTGTGTGGCCCTAGAAGAAAGAATGACTGGGATGTGCTGAAAACTAAGGACAGCAATAGTTTTAGTCTACTAGTTGGCCAGTATATGGATTACAGGGCAGTTGGGCCTCTGCACATTTCAATTTGGTGCTTTGAGTTCAGTGACAGGGAAAACAGCTTTGCAAGCTTTCAAGTGGGAGAAGGTTCCAGGAGTGCTGGGACAGGGTCTGGTGGAAAGCATCTTTCCTGCAGTACCCCAAGATAAGCATGGATCTGCAAGGCAAGCCATCATTGTCATGGACAGAGACAGAGAAGAAGGAAACTCCATAGGGACTTGAGAATTGCATACTCCTGAGTGCACTTGCTAAAAGGACACCAGAAGTGAGGAATGTAATACAGATCAGTCCCCAGGCTCCATGTGTGTCAGGGTTTGTCAGGCAACTCCAGTTTTTGCCATACTCACATGCCTGGGTATAAAAACAAGTAGAAGCATTAATATTTCTCTGCAGATGAAAATTTTCCATTAGCACACTGTGAGGACAGGACAGAAGATCTGCCTTCATACTTCAATACCAAGATTGATCTATCTATACTCACAGAGTGGTGTGCAGCAGCATCATAAAGTAGTGAATAGAGTCATGGATAGAACACTATGGGGCAAATAGTGAAAGCCAGTGACCAAATGATATTCAGGGAAATTGTCATGGAAATAACCAAATAATCAGTTATAAAAATGGCCTGCAGAACTGCAAGGAATAAGCTGGCAGAAATGCAGATGTAAGCTACCCTGTGCAGTGTTCAGTGGGAGAATCACAAGATAATCAACCAAATCGTACACCCTGAACTCCATCAGCAGCAGCAAGAAGAAATGTGGATTCTGCCTCGAATGTCCAGAATGCAACATGAACTGACATCCTTCAGAGCACTTTCTCAAAGTGCAGGGCCAGGAGATATCTTAGATAAAATTCCTTTTATAATGCACACCTTCCTGGGATTACATGAACCATGATTCTTTTTATTTTAATCTCCAAAGCCCAACTGTGACCAGAATTTACTGAGTCCTCATGCATCCAGAAAAGGAGGCAAGCTGCACCCAGTAAAGTAATAAAGACACAACTCTCCTCAGAGCTCTGGACAGCTGAAGAAAGTGACAGCAGTCAACTTTGGGAGAAAAAGGTCATGCAATTAATATACTTAGGGGATAGGAATCTGGGTTTCAGATAGCTGATAGTGGACCAGGAGAAATGCTGATGCACAAAGTTACACACAGGTGAGTATAACAACGCATGTATGAACTATCAACCACCAACTCACAAGCAGCTGGCAAAATTACATTCACACTCACCACCGAACATATGCCACAGATGTCCCTGAAAATCTGACAGATCCCTGAGGGGAAAGCAGTTAAAAAGACTCTCCTTCTATGACTGACTCTGTGAGAAATCAGGAGCCCTTGCATGTCTCACATGTACAAAGCAGAGAGACCACCGATCTTCAAGAAATGGAAGTTGAAAACTGGTTTACTTCTAAGTAGTGGCAGGTGCTGCTGGTGATTGTCTCCACATAAAGACATGCTGGTGGTGAGTAACCCTGGAATTTTGGTCATGCTCATTTGACATTTCTTCCCTAGCATAAAACCCCTCTTCCCAGGACATCCAGCAGAGAAAGCAGCTGTCCAAAGGGACTGGAAAGTAACAGTGGAAGACAAAGCTAATCTAATGCAGGTCCAAACCTGAGAAGAACTATAAAGACCACAAGACAAAATAAGGCCTTAACACACGTCCAAAATATCAAATTTTACCAATACCTACATCCATAGATTCATAGTCTTACATCTCCTGAAGGGTTTTCATAAATAATATTTACACAATTACATTCATTTCCTATCTGGGAAGGAAATGAGTGGGGGAGTCATAGTGCCCTCAGAGCAAGTGTGCCACACTGGAAGCTGATTTTCCAAAGGGCAGTTGGGTGTGTGTAAGGAGCATCTGCCCTACCATGACCTAGACACTGAAGTCTAGGCACAATGACATCTGTGACCTTGGCATTAGTGACTGGTAACATGAAACTCAACTTTGATTGACTGGGACTGACCAGTCTTTACCATGAATGCATTCATTGGCCATGACTACTCTATTTGTTCAAAATTCCGTTCAGATTTTTAGCTCTTATATTTGTTGTTAACACAATGATAACAGAAAGAGGTGATCTACAGCAAGCACAAGAAATCATCAGAAAACTCTGCTCAACACAAAGACAACATGGATCTATAAGATATCATGTATTCTGAAAGCAATTGTAGTTGTAAACCCCAGGTGCAATGCTTTCTGACATAGGTATGAAATGAGGATCTATGGATTGTAAGACTATTCAGAAAGTGAAGTTAGTTATTGAAGCAAGGAGAACTCAGGACAGCAGGAATTTAAACAGACAAGTTTACAAACCTTTGCCCGCTGCTTCTTGGTACCATGAAGAGTTTCTGGCCCGTCCTCTGGTGGCACACCTGAATGAGGTTTTGGTGACAAATATGGAAATTTACTTTGGCTCCTTAGAACAGTTATAAAAGGGGGTATTCTATCAGAATGGAAAGGAAACCCTCTAATAACAATAGGTTTGTACGTTCCCAAATACACATTTACAATAAGCCTAAATTTTAGAGGAATATTTAGGTCAAAATTTATATTGTTGTTGCATGGGGTTGGGCATATACCTGGGATGGAATGAAGGGCTTGTGCACACCTGGAAAAAGGCCCTGCCACTGAGTTTCATTCCTGGGTCTTTTATAGTATTTGGAGACCCTGCCTCTGTACTGAGCCTATGCTGGCTTGAATTTCCCCTCTGTAGTAACTGGGATTGCACAAGTCTTCAATGATCCTAGCGCTCATTGACTTTAAAGGAAATACTTCTACTGAGCCATAACTTCTCCAAAACACTTGGAAAGATATGACCATCACTGGATTCAGCAGCCATAAGGTTTGCAGAAAATTCAGCACCCAAGCTGAATGAAAAATCCTCAGAAATGAATTGTTAAAATACCACAGACACATGAAAATTTACACTTTTCACTCTTCCCTGTCTCAGAAAAGAAGTATTTAAACAACCCCTATTCATCAATATGACTTTCCAAATTGATACTTTTACACAAGTTTGTAAATGAAGACCCTGCCCCTTATATATGATATGCTTTTATATCCCTTTTGAAAAATAACTTCTCAGAAGACTCTCTCTTCTGAATGAAGACTCGTTCCCTGTGTCTGTCTTCCTGTGATTCTTTCATTGGGCTTCCGTAAGTTTTCAAGTTTTCCTACCAATATCAACCTATAATGATGGAGAGAAATGTGACCATGAATTGAAGGAGAAAAGCAGGACTCTGTGTGGAGGCAAATGAAGCTGATACCAGGATGTAAGAGCACATCACTCTACATTATGATATGAGAATCATTTCATCCATATTACTATATTTGTATGTCACTGCCTCTCGTTGCACTTCAAGTTCAGATGTAAACCGTTTCAATGATGGCCCCGGGAATAATACAATTCTTTTCTCTTTAAAAGAACATGTGTGCATTCATCAGCTCAGGTATGCAATTGTAGAATGACAGCTCAGAAAAATATTTTTATTTCTCCCTACCTTTTGGGGACATGGACACGCTGTCCATTCCTGTATCCTCTGATTTATCCATGTTGTCATTTCTTAATTCTCTCAATGGAGAAAACATTGGACCCACATCTACCAAATAATGTATAAGAGGATAAATAGTGAGATGTGGTACTTGCAAGGAAAGTGAAAATGAAGTGGAAAAAAATTTCATATATCAGTGAACATTTCAGGTTCAAGAACATTGAGGTGTTTACCAAAATAACTATTTTGGTGTTCAAGGACCAAAGGAGCAGTGCCTTCTGTTTCAAAAGGAGCCCAGCTTCACCTATGTGAGCTTCCAAAAGCTTTTCCTGAGATGACTGTCTTACATAAACATTAATTCTCAAATAAAGAGAACAGAGCTCAGTAAGAGTATATACCCATTGGAACCACAGGACCTTGGCTAAATAACAAACACCACCAGATCAAAAATGCAAAGATAACTATCTTTTCTTTTTTTTTTAAGTAAGTGAGACATTTTAACAAAAGTCACATGCCATTCATTAACAGTTGAGCTGGGAATACAACAGTTTTCTAAATACATGTATCTTTTTTAAGGAAGGGGAGGGTACCAGGGATTGAACTCAGGGGCACTCGACCACTGAGCCACACCCCCAGTCCTATTTTGTATTTTTTTTTATTGTAAACAAATGGGATATATGTTGTTTGTCTGTTTGTACATGGGTTAAAGGCATACCATTTGTACAATCATAAATTTACATATGGTAATGTTGTTTGATTCATTCTATTATTTTTCCCTTCCCCCCACCCCTCCCACCCGTCTTTTCCCTCTAAACAGTCCTTTCTTCCTCCATTCGTACCCCCTCCCTAACCCTAACCCTAACCCTAACCCTAACACTAACTCCTCCCACCCTCCCCCTTATGTGTCATCATGCACTTATCAGCGAGATCATTCGGCCTTTAGTTTTTTGATATTGGCTTATCTCACTTAGCATAATGGTATCCAGTTTCATCCATTTGCCTGCAAATGCCATAATTTTATTGTTCTTTATGGCAGAGTAATATTCCATTGTATATATATATACCACAGTTTCTTTATCCACTCATCAATTGAAGGACATCTAGGTTGGTTCCAAAATCTGGCTATTGTGAATTGAGCAGCTATTAACATTGATGTGGCTGTATCTCTGTAGTATGCCAATTTTAAGTCCTTTGGGTGTAGACCAAGGAGTGGGATAGCTGGGTCAAATGGTGGTTCCATTCCAAGTTTTCTAAGGAATCTCCACACTGCTTTCCAGAGTGACTGCACTAATTTGCAGCCCCACCAGCAATGTATGAGTGTACCTTTCTCCCCACATCCTGGCCAACACCTGTTGCTTGTATTTTTGATAATCTCCATTCTAATTGGGGTGAGATGGAATCTTAGGGTGGTTTTGATTTGCATTTCTCTTATTACTAGAGATGTTGAACATTTTTCCATATGTTTGTTGATTGCTTGTACATCTTCTTCTGTGAAGTGTCTGTTCATTTCCGTAGCCCATTTGTCAATTGGATTATTTGTATTCTTGATGTAGAGTTTTTTGTGTTCTTTATAGATTCTGGAGATTAGTGCTCTATCTGAAGTATGATTGACAAAGATATTGTCCCACTCTGTAGGTTCCTTCTTCACATTGCTGATAGTTTCCTTTCCTGAGAGAAAGCTTTTTAGTTTGAATCTATCCCAGTTATTGATTCTTGCTTTTATTTCTTGTGCTATAGGAGTCCTGTTGAGGAAGTCTGGTCCTAGGCCGACATGTTGAAGATCTTGACTTACTTTTTCTTCATTAATCTGCAGGATCTCTGGTCTGATTCCAAAGTCCTTAATCAATTTTGAGTTGAGTTTTGTGCAGGGTGAGAGATATGGGTTTATTTTCATTCTGTTGCATATGGATTTCCAATTCTCCCAACACCATTTGTTGAAGAGGCTATCTTTTCTCCATTGCATATTTTTGGCACCGTTCTCTAGTATTAGAAAGTTGTATTTATTTGGGTTTGTGTCCATGTCCTCAATTCTGTACCATTGATCTACCTTTCTATTTTGGTACCAATACTATGCCGTCTTTGTTACTATTGTATTGTGATACCCCCTGCTTCATTTTTTTTTTGCGAAGGATTGCGTTAGCTATTCTGGGTTTCTTATTCTTCCAGATGAATTTCATGATTGCTTGTTATATTTCTGTAAGGTACATCATTGGGATTTTAATTGGAATTGCATTGAATCTGTATAGCACTTTTGGTAGTATGGCCATTTTGACAATATTAATTCTGCCTATCCAAGAACATGGGAGATCTTTCCATTTTCTAAGGTTGTCTTTAATTTCTTTCTTTAGTGTTCTGTAGTTCTCATTGTAGAGGTCTTTCACCTTCATTGTGAGATTGATTCCCAAGTATTTTGTTTTTTTCGATGCTATCGTGAATGGGGTAGTTTTCATAATTTCTCTTTCTGAGGATTCATCACTCATGTATAAAAATGCATTGGATTTATGAGCATTAATCTTGTAACCTGCTACTTTACTGAATTCACTTATGAGTTCTAAAAGTTTTCTGGTGGAATTTCCTGATTCCTCTAAGTATATAATCATATCATCAGCAAATAGGGATAGTTTGAGTTCTTCTTTTCCTATTTGTATTCCTTTAATTTCTTTGGTCTGTCTAGATACCATGACCATGAAAGATAACTATCTTTAATAAGATAGCCAATGTTCCAAGAAAAATATGCACCTCATGTCCATAACTAACATTATGTAACACACAGACCAAATGCTTGGTAATTCTGGGGAAGGAAAACATGAAGCTGCAGTTATCAAATGCTACTGGTCCCGATTCCTCCAGTAAGATCAGTACCGATATAAACTCAAGTCTCTACTGAACATAAAATGCTCAGTTTCAAGGCAAGACCAATGCTTCACATTGATCAACCTCTGTCCAGAAATAGGATCCAGTGGTTCCTCACTGAGATTTCTCTATAGAGAGGTTCATTGTCTTCCTACTCCTAATGCACTCTGGGGAACAAGGGCATTGGAAACAACTGAGAATATGTTAGAAATGTAGAAACAAATACTATTCATCAATATGACTCCAAATTGATACTTTTACAAACACTGTAAATGAAGGCCCTGCCCTTATATGTGATATGCTTTTATATCCCTTTTGAAAAATGACTTCTCAAAAGACCATGCCCCTTATATCTGACATGCTTTTTTTATCCCTTTATAAAAATGACTTCTCCAAAGTCTCTCTCTGCTGAATGAAGACTTGTTCCCTGTGCCTGTCTTTCTGTGTTTCTTTCATTGGGGTGCCATAAGTTTTCAAGCTTTCCTGGACCAGAGACCCTGCATCTTATAGAAGAAAAAGTAGCTCCAAATCTTCAACTTGTTGGCTTAGGAGCAGACTTCCTTAACAGGACTCCCATAGCACAAGAAATAAAAGCAAGAATCAACAACTGCGATAGATTCAAACTAAATCGCTTTCTCTCAGCAAAGGAAACTATCAGCAATGCAAAGAGAGAGCCTACAGAGTGGGAGAATATCTTTGCCACTCATACTTCAGATAGAGCACTAATTTCCAGAATATATAAAGAACTCAAAATACTCTACACCATGAATATAAATAACCCAATCAACAAGTGGGCTAAGGAAATGAACAGACACTTCACAGAAGAAGATGTGCAAGCAATCAACAGATATATGAAAAATGTTCAACATCTTTAGTAATAAGAGAAATGCAAATCAAAACTACACTAAGATTCCATCTCACCCCAATTAGAATGGAGATTATCAAGAATACAAGCAACAATAGGTGTTGGAGAGTATGTGGGGGAAAAAGGTACACTCATACATTGCTGGTGGACTGCAAATTAGTGCAGCCACTCTAGAAAGCGGTGTGGAGATTCCTTCGAAAACCTGGAACGGAATCACCATTTGAAACAGCTATCCCACTCCTCGGCCTATACACAAAGGACTTAAAATCAGCATACTACAGAGATATAGCCACATCAATGTTCATAGAAGCTCAATTCACAATAGCCAGACTATGGACTCAACCTAGATGCCCTTCAATTGATGAATAAAGAAACTGTGGTATATATATATATACAATGGAATATTACTCAGCTATAAAGAATAATAAAATTATGGCATTTGCAGGCAAATGGATGAAATTGGAGAATATCATGTTAAGTGAGATAAGCCAGTCTCAAAAATCCAAAAGAGGAATGATCTCACTGATAAGCGGATGATCACACTTAATGGGGGGTGGGAGAGGGGCAAGAATGGAGGAAGGAGGGACTGTGTAGAGGGAAAAGAGAGGTGGGAAGGGTGGGGGGGAAGGAAAAATAACATAATGAATCAAACATCATTAATCTATGTAAATAAATGAATATGTAAATGGTATGCTGTTACTCCATGTACAAACTGAAACAACATGTATCCCATTTGTTTACAATAAAAATAAATTTAAAAAAAGAAAATGAAATAAATAAATAAAAAGTAATAAAATAAAATAGGGCTGATATGCTTTTTTATCCCATTTGTAAAATGACTACTCAGAAGTCTCTCTCTGCTGAATGAAGACTCGTTCCCTGTGCCTGTCTTTCTGTGATTCTTTCTTTGGGTTGCCGTAAGTTTTCAAGCTTTCCCACCAATTTCCACCTACAATGATGGAGAGAAATATGACCATGAATTGAAGGAGAAAGACAGTAGTCTGCATGGATGAAAACGAAGCTGGTATCAGGATGTAATAGCACATCACTCTACAGTATGGCATGAGAACCATTTCATCCATCAAATTATATTTGTGTGTGCCTTCCTCTCTTTGCACTACAGTTCAGATGTAAACAATTTCAATGATGGAACCGGGAATCGTACAATTCTTTTCTCTTTAAAAGTTCTTGTGTGCACTCTTCACCTTAGGTATGCAATTGTAGAATGACAGCTCAGAAAATACTTTTCTCTGTACCTTTGGGGGACATGGACATGCTGTACATTCCTGTATCTTCTGGTTTCATCCTGTTGTCAATTCTTGATTCAGTCAAAGGAGAAGACATCAGACCCACATCTACCAAATAATGTATAAGAAGATGAATAGTGAGTTGTGGTACTTGCAAGAAAATGAAAATGAATTGGAACAGATTTTCAGTATCAGGGAACATTTCAGGTTCAAGAACATCGAGGTGTTTACCAAAATAACTATTTTGGTGTTCAAGGACAAATTTCGCAATGCCTTCTATTTCAAAAGGAGCCCAGTTTTACCTATGTGACTTTCCAAATCCTTTTCCTGAGATGACTGTCTTATATAAAAGTTAACTCTCAAACAAGGAGAAAGAAGCTCAGAAAGAGTATACACCTAGTAGAAATCCAAGACCCTAGCCTAAATAACAATCCCTGTAAGACCAAAAATGCAAAGATAGCTATCTTTAATAGAATGGCCAATGTTCCTACAATTATATGATCCTCATGTCAATGACGAACATTATGTAACATGACGAACATGATGTAACACACAGACCAAATGTCTGGTACTGCTGGGGATGAGAATCATGATGCTGCAGTTATGATATGCTACCAGTCCCCATTCCTCCAGAAAGGTCAGGATGAATACAAACTCAAGTCTCAATTGAACACAAATACACCAAAGCAAGATGAAATGCTTTGTTTCTTCCTCAAAACCCTCTTACATTTGTCAAGAGAGGTGCTCAGTTTGAAGGCAAGTCTAATATTCCTCATTGATCAACCTCTGTCCAGAAATAGGACCCAGTGGCTCCTCATGGAGTACAGATTTCTCTATAGGGAGGTCCAGTGTCTTGCTACTCCTAATGTACTCTGGAAACAGGAGCATGGGAATCAGCTGAGAATATGTTAAAAATGTAGAAAGGAAGACTTGCTGAATCAGAATATGCTTTCTGGACATGGTCCCCAAGAGATAATTCATTCAAGTGTTGGAGAGTTGTAATCTCTATTGATTATCTTCCACTTCCTCTACCTTAATGTACTACTTGAAAGATCACCTGTAGACAACTCTGGTTCATGTCCCTCCATGGGAAGATCTGTAATGAGTTATCTGTACAAAGGACATTGTCATCAAACTCTGATTGTGACACTCCCTACAAAAACAATCTTTTTCTCCTTCACTCTGTGATTTACTGACCCAGACAGTGCCAGATCTCATAAGTTCAATGCGATACACACAGTTTGACTATATGGGTTTGTATTTAATTATGGTCAACACACCATTGCTCTGTGAGATCAGAATCAATTCAATGATTTTCCAACCGTGACAAAGAGAGAAAAAGTATATGAAAATTTCCTCTACAACTCTAACAAATTTTTGTCCTTGGAACTTTCAAATTCAATGCTTTCTCACAACTTAAATGTCTTGTTCTTCCCCTTTCCAATGATTGCCTTCAATGTCCCACCATCCACTCTACACACTGCCTATTTTCCCCAACATAAAATTTTTGTACTCCATTTCCTTTTTTCATCTCTTGTTCTACTACCCTCTTTCTAATTCTACAAAATCCCTTTGTTCTCAGCACCTCCTGGAGGACAACTTTCAGGTACATTTTCATAGCAATAATACTCATTCAACCTGATGGTTAAAACTACTGCTCTAAAATTTATAACCTCTAAATCATTTCAAATCAAGACATTGTTACATGACCATTTCATCAACAATTAGAATATATTACGGCACAGGATGTAGTCGTGGTCCCACATAATAAGTGCTTATCATATATATTTCTTACCTTCTACACATTCTTTTACCATCTGCTCTCCTCCTTGATTAGCATTAATAGCAGAGCACTGAAATGAAGAAGAGGAAACTTTTTCACAGGACTCACAGAGACATAAACATTTCAGAATCACCATTGAATGAGACATACAAATGTATTCTTTTGAAATCTGTGAAATAAACCAAGCAAGGATCCTATGGAAAACCAAAACATCTGAGATCCCAATGTCCTCAATACACACCAGATTCTGGGGAACTCTTATTATCATATGGAGACTGAGAGTTTCAATACAGGATGCAGCCCAAGGAGACATATTTACTGACAACCTATTAACTGATGTTCCTATTTCCACAAGGTCCTCCATTCAACAAACCTGACACTCTTTATAATCTCTCACCCACAGAGGATAATTAATTCAAACTGATTTGGACACTGCCTTATGACAGGACCACCTATTATGCATTATTATATTTTGAAGACATTTTAATCACAGAATGACTTTAAAATCCAAGTGAGATATGTAGTGTGACACGTTGAAATATATATGTTAGGCAGAAAAGGATCAAGCTGGCTGTGGGTTTCTTTTGATTCTCTAGTTTTTAGAAGGTCAAAACATCTTCTGTGAATCAGATGAACAAAATTCAAAGTGCTACAAATATGTTAGTATGTATTCCATATACATGACTCTTCACACTGATGGAATATATCATGCAAGTGTAGGCCATATACAAAAATTAATGAAGTTGAATTGAGGAAGGAAATAGAGAGCACATAAGAACACAGAGCAAAGTGAGAACTCCCTAAGTGGAGTGCAGCTGCACCATGGAGTAGTGAACAGAGTCATGGAAACAACCTTATGGGGCAACTACAGAGAGCCAGTGACCGAATGAAGGACAGGAATATCACCTTTTAGAGAAACCAAAGCATCAATGGCAGAAATGGCCTGCAGCAGTGCTGGGAAAAAATGGGCTGAGTTGCAGAGGGAAACCAGCCCTCTCGGTTGCTCACTGGGAAATCCCAGAATGAACAAACAAAACACACTCCAGTGAAATCAATCAGTTGCAGCAAGATGTGTCTTGGATTCTGCCTCCGATGTCCAGAATGTGTCAAGCACTGACATCCTTCTCAGCAGTGTCTTAGAGGGCAGGACCAGAGGACATCTTCACTAGGATTCCTTTTATCATGCCCTCCTTCCTGGGATTGCAGGAAACATGATTCTTTTCATTTTAATCTCCAAAGCCCAACTGTGACCAGAATTCACTGACTCATGATGCATCCAGAAAAGGAGGCAAGCTGAGTCCAAAAAATGAATGAAGACACAACTCTACTCAGAGCTCTGAACAGCTGAAGAAAGGGACAGCAGTCAACTTTGGGAGAAAAAGGTCATGAACTTAATTTTCTCAGGGTACTTGAAGATTGGTTTCAGGCAGCCAATGGTGGTCCAGGAGGAATGCTGATGCAGAAAGGTACACACAGGTGAGTGTATCAACGCATGTATGAACTGTCAACCACCATTCTCACGGGCAGCTGGCAAAATGACATTCACGCTCATCACCGAAGATATGCCACAGATGTCCCTGAAAAATCTGACACATCCCTGATCAAAAAACATTTTATAAAGGCTCTCCTCCTAGGACTGACTCTGTGAGATCAGGTGTCCTTGCACGTCTCATATCTACAAAATGGAGAGGCCGCCTGTCTTCAAGGGAATGGAAGATGAAAAATGGATTACTTCTAAGTAGTGGCAGGTGCTGCTGGTGACTGTCTCCACATAAAGACATGCTGTTGGTGAGCAAACATGGAATTTTGGTCATGCCCTTTGGACATTTTTTCCCTGGCAGAAAACAGCTGTTCCTGGGACATCCAGCAGACAAAGAGGCTGTCTGAATGGACCCAAAAGTAACAGAGAAAGAGAAAGCTAATCTAATGCACGCCCAATCCTGAGAAGACCTATAAAGACCACAACAGAAAACAAGGCCTTAACACACGTCTAAAATGTCAAATTTCACCAATACCTACATCCATTGATTCATAATCTTACATCTCCTGAGGGTTGTCATAAATAATATTTACATAATTACATTCATTTCCTACTTGGAAAGAAAATGAGTTGGGGAGGCATAGTTAGTGTGCTCAGAGCCAGTGTCCCAACCTGGAAGCTAATATTCCAAGGGGCAGTTGGGTGTGTGTAAGGAGCATCTGCCCTACCATGACCTGGACACTGAAGTCTAGGCAGAATGTCATCTGTGACCTTGGCATTAGTGACTGGTAACATGAAACTCAACTTTGATCCCCTGAGAGTGACCAGCCCTTACCAGGAATGCATTCAATGGCCATGACTACTCTGTTTGCTCAAAATTCCATTCAGGTTTTTTGCTCTTATATTTCTTGTGAACACAGTGATCAGAGAAAGAGGTGATCCACAGCAAGCACAAGAAATCATCAGAAAACTGTGCCTCAACACAAAGGCAACATGGATCTCTAAGATACCATGGATTCTGAAAGCAATTGTTGTTGTAAACCCCAGGTGCAATGCTTTCTGACTTAGCTATGAAATCATGATGTATGGATTCTAAGACTATTCAGAAAGTGAATTTCACTATTGAAGCAAGGAAAACTCTCGGACAGCAGGAACTTAAACAGACAAGTTTACAAACCTTCGCCCGCTTCTTCTTGGTACCGTGAAGCGTTTTTGGCCCCTCCACTGGTGGCACACCTGAATGAGGTTTGGTGACAAATATGGAAATTTACTTTGGCTCCTTAGAACAGATTTAAAAGGGGGTACTCTATCAGAAGTGAAAGGAGGCCCTCTAATAACAATAGGTTTGTATGTTCCCAAATAGACATTTACAAGAAGCCTAAATTTTAGAGGAATATCCATGTAAAAATTTATATTGTTGCATGGGGCTGGGCATAGACCTGGCATTAAATGCAGGGCTTGTGCACACCTGGCAGAAGCCCTGCCACTGACATTCATTCCTAGGCCTTTGATAGTATTTGGAGACCCTGCCTCTTTACTCAGCCTATGCTGGCTTGAATTTCCCCGATGTAGTAACTGGGATTACACAAGTCTGCAATGTTCCTAGTACTTATTGACTTTAAACAAAATACTTCTCCTGAGTCAGGACTTCTCCAAACCACTTGGGAAGACAATGGCCATCACTGGACTCAGCAGCAAACATGGGGTTTGCCACAGATTCAGCACCAAAGCTGAGTGACAAACCCTCAGGAATGAATTGTTAAAATCCCACAGACACATGACAATTTTACACATTATCTCTTCCCTTTCTCAAAATAGAAACATTTAAACAACCCCTGTTCATCAGTATGATTTCCAAATTCATATTTTACAGAACGACACGACTTTGTCAATGAAGACCGTGCCCCTTATATGAGATATGATTTTATATCCCTTTTGAAAAATGACTTCTGAAAAGTCTCTCTCTGCTGAATGAAGACTCTTTCCCTGTGCCTGTCTTTCTGTGATTCCTTCTTTCGGCTGTCAAAAGGTTTCAAGCTTTCCTACCGATTTTGACCTGTAATGATGGAGAGAAATGTGACCATGAATTGAAGGAGAAAGGCAGGTCTCTCCCTTCATGCTAACGAAGCTGATATCAGGATGTAAGAGCACATTTCTCTACCATATGGCATGAGAATCATTTCATCCATCATATTATATTTGTGTGTGCCTTCCTCTCTTTGCACTGCAAGTTCAGATGTAAACAGTTTCAATGATGGCCCTGGGAATCGTACAATAATGTTCTCTTTAGAAAAACTTGTGAGCACTCATCAGATCAGGTATGCAATTGTAGAATGACAGCTAAGAAAAGTATTCTTCTCTGTCCGTACCTTTGGGGGACATGGACACGCTGTCCATTCCGGTAACCTCTGGTTGAGCCATATTGTCAATTCTTGATTCAGACAAAGGAGAAGACATCGGAACCACATCTACCAAATAACGTATAAGAAGATTAATAGTGAGTTGTGATATTCGCAAGGAAAACGAAAATGAATTGGAACAGATTTTCAGTATCAGTGAACATTTCACATTCAAGAACATCAAGGTGGTTGCCAAAATGTATAATTTTGGTGTTCCATGATAAAGTGTGAAATGCTTTCTCTTTTAAAAGGAGAACAGTTTGACCTATGTGACTTTCCAAAGCCTTTTCCTGAGATGACTGTCTTATACAAAAGTTAACTCTCAAACAAAGAAAATGGAGCTCAGTAAGACTACACTCCTAGTGGAAACCCAAGGCGCTAGCCTGACTCACAAACACTACCGCACCAAAGATTCAAGGATAGCTACCTCTAATTGAATGGCCCATGTTCCTAGAATAATATGCACCTCATGTCAATGACTAACATGATATAACACTGACCAAAGGCCCGATACTTCAGGGGAGGAGAAACATGAACCTGCAGTTATGAGATTCTACCAGAGCCTATTCCTCCAGGAAGATCAAGACCAATATAAACTCAATCTCTACTGAACAAAAATACACCAGAGCAGCATAAAATGCTTTCTGTTTCTTCCTTAATACCCTCTTATATTTGTCAAGAGAAGTGCTCAGTTTGAAGGCAAGTCTAATGCTTCCTACTGATTAATCACCGGCTGGAAATGGGATCCAGTGGCTCCTCATTGAGATTTCTCTACAGAGACGTCCATTGTCTTACTACTCCTAATGTACTCGGGGAACAGGAGCATTGGAATCAGCTGAGAATATGTTAGAAATGTAGAAAAAAGACTTGCTGAATCACAAGGTGTTTTCTGGACATGGTCTCCAACAGATGACTCATTCAAGTGTTGGAGAGTTGTAGTCTCTATTGATTGCCTTCCACTTCCTCTACCTTAATGTATTACTTATAAGATGACTCACAGATAACTCTGGTTCGTGTGCCTCCATGGGAAGCTCCATAATGAGTTAAATTTCCATATGACTTTGACATCAAACTCTGACTGTGACAGTCCCTACAAAAACAAACTCTTTCTCTTTCCCTCTGTGATTTACGGACCAGTACAGTGCCCGATCTCATAAGTTCAATGTGATGGACAGAGTTAGAACATATGGCCTTGTAGTTAATTATGGTCAATACACCATTGCTCTGTGTGATGAGAATCAATTCAATGATTTTCCAACCTTGACAAAGACAGAAAAGTATACAAAATTTTCCTCTATATCTCTAAATAATGTTGGTCCTTGGAACTTATAAATTCAATGCGTTCGTACTACTTAGATGTCTTGTTATTCCCCTTTCCAATGATTGCCTTCAATGTCCCTCTCTTCAATGTCCCTCTCTCCACTGTACACACTGACTTTTTTCCCCAACATTATTTTTTTGTACTCTGTGTCCTTCTTTTAATCCCTTGTTCTACTCTCCTCTTTCTTATCCTCCAAAATTCTTTTGTTCTCAGCACCTCCTGGAGAACAACTCTCAAGGTACATTCTTATAACAATAACCCTCATTCAACTTGATGTTTAAAACTACTACTCTAAAATTTATAACCTTAGATGATTTCAATTCAAGGCACTGTCACATGTCCATTTCATCAACAAATAGAATATACTACGGTACAGGTTTCAGTCATGGCCCCACAAAAGAAGTGCTTATTAAATATACTTCTTACCTTCCACCACTTCTTTGACAGTCTCCTCTCCTCCTTGTTTACCATTATCAGAAGAACGCTGAAATAAGGAACATGAAACTTTTTCACAGCACTCACAAAGGCATAAATATTTCTGAATCACCATTTAAAGAGAAATACAAACATATTTATTTTGAAATCTGTGAGGTAAACCTAAGCAAACTCCTATGGAAAACCAAAACATCTGAGATCCGAACCTCCTCCATACACACCACATTCTGGGGAACTCTTATTATCATTTGGAAAACTGAGAGTTTCAATCCAGGATGCAGCACAAGGAGACATATTACTGACAACCTATTAACTGATGTTCCTCTTTCCACAAGGTCCTCCCCCTTCAACAACCCTGACGCTCTTTAAAATCTCTCACCCACAGAGCATAATTAATTCAAACTGATTTGGACACTGTCTTATGACAGGACCATCCTATTATGCATTATTTAACTTTGAAGACATTTTAAGTCAAAGAATGACTTTAGAATCCAAGTGAGATATGTAGTGTGACACGTTGAAATATATATGTTAGGCAGAAAAGGATCAGGGTGGCTGTGGGTTTCTTTTGATTCTTTAGTTTTAAGAGGGTCAAAACATGGTCTGTGAATCAAATGAACAAAATTCAAAGTGCTGCCATATGTTAGTATATATTCCCTTTACATGTCTCTTCATACCCATGAGTTACAGCATGCAAGTGTATGCAATATACGAAAATTAATGAAGTTGAACTGAGGTAGGAAACAGATAGCACAGAAGAACACAGAACATAGTGAGTGCTCCATGAGTGGTCTGCACCTGCACCATGGAGTAGTGAATAGAGTCATGGAAACAACCCTATGGGGCAACTACAGAGAGCCAGTGAAGAAATGAAGGATCGGGATATCGCCTCTTAGAAAAACCAAAGCATCATTTGCAGAAAAGGCCTGCAGCAGTAGCAGGAAAAAATGGGCTGAGTTGCAGAGGGAAACCTGCCCTCTTGGGTGCTCACTGGGAGAATCCCAGAATCATCAAACAATCCCTACTCCACTCAAGTCCATCAGTTGCAGCAAGATGAGTCTTGGATTCTGCCTCCGATGTCCAGAATGCGTCAAGCACTGACATCCTTCTGAGCACTTTCTCAGAGTGCAGGACCAGAGGCCATCTTCACTAGGATTCCTTTTATCATGCCCTCCTTCCTGGGATTGCAGGAAACATGATTCTTTTTATTTTAATCTCCAAAGCCCAACTGTGACCAGAATTCACTGACTCATGATGCATCCAGAAAAGGAGGCAAGCTGAGTCCAAAAATGAAAGAAGACACAACTCTACTTAGAGCTCTGGATAGCTGAAGAAAGGGACAGCAGTCAACTTTGGGAGAAAAACGTCATGAATTTAATTTTCTCAGGGTACTTGAAGATTGGTTTCAGGCAGCCAATGGTGGTCCAGGAGGAATGCTGATGCAGAAAGGTACACACAGGTGAGTGTATCAACGCATGTATGAATGGTCAATCACCATTCTCAAAGGCAGCTGGCAAAATGACATTCACACTCATCACCGAAGATATGCCACAGATGTCCCTGAAAAATCTGACACTTCCCTGATCAAAAAACATTTTATAAAGGCTCTCCTCCTAGGACTGACTCTGTGAGATCAGGTGCCCTTGCACGTCTCATATCTACAAAATGGAGAGGCCGCCTGTCTTCAAGGGAATGGAAGATGAAAAATGGTTTACTTCTAAGTAGTGGCAGGTGCTGCTGGTGATTGTCTCCACATAAAGACATGCTGATGGTGAGCAAACCTGGAATTTTGGTCATGCCCTTTGGACATTTTTTCCCTGGCAGAAAACCCCTGTTCCTGGGACATCCAGCAGGCAAAGAGGCTGTCTGAATGGACCCAAAAGTAACAGAGGAAGAGAAAGCTAATCTAATGCACGCCCAATCCTGAGAAGATCTATAAAGACCACAACAGAAAACAAGGCCTTAACACACGTCTAAAATATCAAATTTCACCAATACCTACATCCATAGATTCATAAACTTACATCTCCTGAGGGTTGTCATAAATAATATTTACACAATTACAATCATTTCCTACCTGGAAAGAAAATGAGTGGGGGAGTCATAGTTAGTGCGCTCAGAGCCAGTGTCCCAACCTGGAAGCTAATATTCCAAGGGGCAGTTGGGTGTGTGTAAGGAGCATCTGCCCTACCATGACCTGGACACTGAAGTCTAGGCAGAATGTCATCTGTGACCTTGGCATTAGTGACTGGTAACATGAAACTCAACTTTGATCCCATGAGAGTGACCAGCCCTTACCATGACTGCATTCAATGGCCATGACTACTCTGTTTGTTCACAATTCCATTCAGATTTTTTGCTCTTATATTACTTGTGAACACAATGATCAGAGAAAGAAGGTGATCCACAGCAAGCACAAGAAATCATCAGAAAACTGTGCCTCTACACAAAGGCGACATGGATCTATAAGATACCGTGGATTCTGAAAGCAATTGTACTTGTAAACTCCAGGTGCAATGCTTTCTGATGTAGGTATGAAATCATGATCTATGGATTCTAAGACTCTTCAGAAAGTGAATGTCACTATTGAAGCAAGGGAAACTCTCGGACAGCAGGAACTTAAACAGACAAGTTTACAAACCTTCGCCCGCTTCTTCTTGGTACCGTGAAGCGTTTTTGGCCCCTCCACTGGTGGCACACCTGAATGAGGTTTGGTGACAAATATGGAAATTTACTTTGGCTCCTTAGAACAGATTTAAAAGGGGGTACTCTATCAGAAGTGAAAGGAGGCCCTCTAATAACAATAGGTTTGTATGTTCCCAAATAGACATTTACAAGAAGCCTAAATTTTAGAGGAATATCCATGTAAAAATTTATATTGTTGCATGGGGCTGGGCATAGACCTGGCATTAAATGCAGGGCTTGTGCACACCTGGCAGAAGCCCTGCCACTGACATTCATTCCTAGGCCTTTGATAGTATTTGGAGACCCTGCCTCTTTACTCAGCCTATGCTGGCTTGAATTTCCCCGATGTACTAACTGGGATTACACAAGTCTGCAATGTTCCTAGCACTCATTGACTTTAAACAAAATACTTCTCCTAAGTCAGGACTTCTCCAATCCACGTGGGAAGACAATGGCCATCACTGGACTCAGCAGCAACATGAGGTTTGCCAAAGATTCAGCACCAAAGCTGAGTGACAAACCCTCAGGAATGAATCCTTAAAATACCACAGACACATGACAATTTACACATTAATCTCTTCCCTTTCTCAAATAGAAACATTTAGACAACCCCTGTTCATCAATACGATTTCCAAATTCATATTTTACACAACTACACAACTTTGTCAATGAAGACCGTGCCCCTTATATCTGACATGCTTTTATATCCCTTTTGAAAAATGACTTCTCAAAAGTCTCTCTCTGCTGAATGAAGACTCTTTCCCTGTGCCTGTCTTTCTGTGATTCTTTCTGTAGGCTGTCAAAAGGTTTCAAGCTTTCCTACCAATTTTGACCTGAAATGATGGAGAGAAAAGTGTCCATGAATTGAAGGAGAAAGGCAGGTCCTCTCCATTCATGCTAACGAAGCTGATATCAGGATGTAAGAGCACATTGCTCTACCATATGGCAATGAGAATCATTTCATCCATCATATTATATTTGTGTGTGCCTTCCTCTCTTTGCACTGCAAGTTCAGATGTAAACTAGTTTCAATGATGGCTCTGGGAATCGTACAATACTGTTCTCTTTAGAAAGAACTTGTGAGCACTCATCAGATCAGGTATGCAATTGTAGAATGACAGCTAAGAAAAGTATTCTTCTCTGTCCGTACCTTTGGGGGACATGGACACGCTGTCCATTCCGGTAACCTCTGGTTGAGCCATATTGTCAATTCTTGATTCAGTACAAAGGAGAAGACATCGGAACCACATCTACCAAATAACGTATAAGAAGATTAATAGTGAGTTGTGATACTTCGCAAGGAAAACTGAAAATGAATTGGAACAGATTTTCAGTATCAGTGAACATTTCAGTTGCAAGAACATCGAGGTGTTTACCAAAATAAATATTTTGGTGTTCAACAATAAACTGTGCAATGCTTTCTCTTTTAAAAGGAGACCACTTTGACCTATGTGACTTTCCAAAGCCTTTTCCTGAGATGACTGTCTTATACAAAAGTTAACTCTCAAACAAAGAAAATGGAGCTCAGTAAGACTACACTCCTAGTGGAAACCCAAGGCGCTAGCCTGACTCACAAACACTACCGCACCAAAGATTCAAGGATAGCTACCTCTAATTGAATGGCCCATGTTCCTAGAATAATATGCACCTCATGTCAATGACTAACATGATATAACACTGACCAAAGGCCCGATACTTCAGGGGAGGAGAAACATGAACCTGCAGTTATGAGATTCTACCAGAGCCTATTCCTCCAGGAAGATCAAGACCAATATAAACTCAATCTCTACTGAACAAAAATACACCAGAGCAAGATAAAGTGCTGTCCGATTCTTCCTTAGCACCCTCATATTTGTCAAGAGAAGTGCTCAGTTTGAAGGCAAGTCTAATGCTTCCTATTGATTAACCACTGGCTGGAAATAGGATACAGTGGCTCCTCATTGAGATTTCTCTACAGAGACGTCCATTGTCTTACTACTCCTAATGTACTCGGGGAACAGGAGCATTGGAATCAGCTGAGAATATGTTAGAAATGTAGAAAAAAGACTTGCTGAATCACAAGGTGTTTTCTGGACATGGTCTCCAACAGATGACTCATTCAAGTGTTGGAGAGTTGTAGTCTCTATTGATTGCCTTCCACTTCCTCTACCTTAATGTATTACTTATAAGATGACTCACAGATAACTCTGGTTCGTGTGCCTCCATGGGAAGCTCCATAATGAGTTAAATTTCCATATGACTTTGACATCAAACTCTGACTGTGACAGTCCCTACAAAAACAAACTCTTACTCTTTCCCTCTGTGATTTACGGACCAGTACAGTGCCCGATCTCATAAGTTCAATGTGATGGACAGAGTTAGAACATATGGCCTTGTAGTTAATTATGGTCAATACACCATTGCTCTGTGTGATGAGAATCAATTCAATGATTTTCCAACCTTGACAAAGACAGAAAAAGTATACAAAATTTTCCTCTATATCTCTAAATAATGTTGTTCCTTGGAACTTTTAAATTCAATGTTTGCTCACAACTTCAATGTCTTGTTCTTCCCATTTCCCACGATTGACTTCAATGTCCCTCCCTCCACTATACACACTGACTATCTTCCCCAACACTAAATTTGGGTACTCTGTGTCCTTCTTTTAAACCCTTCTTCTGCTCTCGTCTTTCTTATTCTCCAAAATTGTTTTGTTCTCAGCACCTCCGGGACAACAACTGTTAAGGTACATTCTTATAACAATAACGCTCATTCAATTTGATGTTTAAAACTACTACTCTGAAATTTATAACCTTAGGTGATTTCAACTCCACACACTGTCACATGTCCATTTCATCAACAAATAGAATATACTACGGTACAGGTTTCAGTCATGGCCCCACAAAAGAAGTGCTTATTAAATATACTTCTTACCTTCCACCACTTCTTTGACAGTCTCCTCTCCTCCTTGTTTACCATTATCAGAAGAACGCTGAAATAAGGAACATGAAACTTTTTCACAGCACTCACAAAGGCATAAATATTTCTGAATCACCATTTAAAGAGACATACAAATAGATTTCTTTTGAAATCTGTGAGATAAAACTAAGCAAAGCTATTATGGGAAAACAAAACATGTGAGATCCGAACCTCCTCCATGCACACCAGATTCGGGGAAAAGAACCCTTATTATCCTACGAAAACTGAGAGTTTCAATCCAGGGTGCAGCACAAGGAGACATATTTACTGACAACCTATTAACTGATGTTCCTCTTTCCACCAGGTCCTCCCTTCAACAACCCTGACGCGCTTTAAAATCTCTCACCCACAGAGGATAATTAATTCAAACTGATTTGGACACTTTCTTATGACAGGACCACCTATTATGCATTATTAAACTTTGAAGACATTTTAAGCAAAGAATGACTTTAGAATCCAACTGAGATATGTAGTGTGACACGTTGAAATACATATGTTAGGCAGAAAAGGATCAAGGTGGCTGTGGGTTTCTTTTGATTCTCTAGTTTTTAGAAGGTCAAAACATCTCCTGTGAATCAGATGAACAAAATTCAAAGTGCTACAAATTTGTTAGTGTATATTCCCTTTACATGACTCTTCATACCCATGAGTTACAGCGTGCAAGTATATGCCACATACAAAAATTAATGAAGTTGAAATGAGGAAGGAAACAGATAGCACAGAAGAACATAGAACATAGTGAGTGCTCCCTGAGTGGTGTGCACCTGCACCATGGAGTAGTGAATAGAGTGATGGAAACAACCCTATGGGGCAACTACAGAGAGCCAGAGACCGAATGAAGGACAGGGATATCACCTTTTAGAAAAACCAAAGCATCAGTTGCAGAAAAGGCCTGCAGCAGTAGCAGGAAAAAATGGGCTGAGTTGCAGAGGGAAACCTGCCCTCTTGGGTGCTCACTGGGAGAATCCCAGAATCATCAAACAATCCCTACTCCACTCAAGTCCATCAGTTGCAGCAAGATGAGTCTTGGATTCTGCCTCCGATGTCCAGAATGCGTCAAGCACTGACATCCTTCTGAGCACTTTCTCAGAGTGCAGGACCAGAGGCCATCTTCACTAGGATTCCTTTTATCATGCCCTCCTTCCTGGGATTGCAGGAAACATGATTCTTTTTATTTTAATCTCCAAAGCCCAACTGTGACCAGAATTCACTGACTCATGATGCATCCAGAAAAGGAGGCAAGCTGAGTCCAAAAATGAAAGAAGACACAACTCTACTTAGAGCTCTGGATAGCTGAAGAAAGGGACAGCAGTCAACTTTGGGAGAAAAACGTCATGAATTTAATTTTCTCAGGGTACTTGAAGATTGGTTTCAGGCAGCCAATGGTGGTCCAGGAGGAATGCTGATGCAGAAAGGTACACACAGGTGAGTGTATCAACGCATGTATGAATGGTCAATCACCATTCTCAAAGGCAGCTGGCAAAATGACATTCACACTCATCACCGAAGATATGCCACAGATGTCCCTGAAAAATCTGACACTTCCCTGATCAAAAAACATTTTATAAAGGCTCTCCTCCTAGGACTGACTCTGTGAGATCAGGTGCCCTTGCACGTCTCATATCTACAAAATGGAGAGGCCGCCTGTCTTCAAGGGAATGGAAGATGAAAAATGGTTTACTTCTAAGTAGTGGCAGGTGCTGCTGGTGATTGTCTCCACATAAAGACATGCTGATGGTGAGCAAACCTGGAATTTTGGTCATGCCCTTTGGACATTTTTTCCCTGGCAGAAAACCCCTGTTCCTGGGACATCCAGCAGGCAAAGAGGCTGTCTGAATGGACCCAAAAGTAACAGAGGAAGAGAAAGCTAATCTAATGCAGGCCCAATCCTGAGAAGATCTATAAAGACCACAACAGAAAACAAGGCCTTAACACACGTCTAAACTATCAAATTTCACCAATACCTACATCCATCGATTCGTAATCTTACATCTCCTGAGGGGTTGTCATAAATAATATTTACACAATTACATTCATTTCCTACCTGGGAAGCAAATGAGTGGGGGAGTCATAGTTAGTGCCCTCAGAGCAAGTGTCCCAACCTGGAAGCTCATATTCCAAGGGCAGTTGGGTGTGTGCAAGGAGCATCTGCCCTACCATGACCTGGACACTGAAGTCTAGGCACAGTGACATCTGTGACCTTGGCATTAGTGACTGGTAACATGAAACTCAACTTTGATCCCATGAGAGTGACCAGCCCTTACCAGGAACTGCATTCAATGGCCATGACTACTCCGTTTGTTCACAATTCCATTCAGATTTTTTGCTCTTATATTACTTGTGAACACAATGATCAGAGAAAGAAGTGATCCACAGCAAGCACAAGAAATCATCAGAAAACTCTGCCTCTACACAAAGGCAACATGGTCTATAAGATACATGGATTCTGAAAGCAATTGTTGTTGTAAAACCCAGGTGCAATGCTTTCTGATGTAGGTATGAAATCATGATCTATGGATTCTAAGACTCTTCAGAAAGTGAATGTCACTATTGAAGCAAGGGAAACTCTCGGACAGCAGGAACTTAAACAGACAAGTTTACAAACCTTCGCCCGCTTCTTCTTGGTACCGTGAAGCGTTTTTGGCCCCTCCACTGGTGGCACACCTGAATGAGGTTTGGTGACAAATATGGAAATTTACTTTGGCTCCTTAGAACAGATTTAAAAGGGGGTACTCTATCAGAAGTGAAAGGAGGCCCTCTAATAACAATAGGTTTGTATGTTCCCAAATAGACATTTACAAGAAGCCTAAATTTTAGAGGAATATCCATGTAAAAATTTATATTGTTGCATGGGGCTGGGCATAGACCTGGGATTGAACTCAGGGCTTGTGTGCACCTGGCAAAAGCCCTGCCACTGACTTTCATTCCTAGGCCTTTGATAGTATTTGGAGACCCTGCCTCTGTACTCAGCCTATGCTGGCTTGAATTTCCCCGATGTACTAACTGGGATTACTCAAGTCTTCAATGTTCCTAGCACTCATTGACTTTAAACAAAATACTTCTCCTAAGTCAGGACTTCTCCAATCCACGTGGGAAGACACTGGCCATCACTGGATTCAGCAGCCATGAGGTTTGCAAAAGATTCAGCACCAAAGCTGAGTGGAAACCCTCAGGAATGAATCCTTAAAATACCACAGACACATGACAATTTACACTTTAACTCTTCCCTTTCTCAAATAGAAACATTTTAGACAACCCCTGTTCATCAATACGATTTCCAAATTCATATTTTACACAACTACACAACTTTGTAAATGAAAACCGTGCCCCTTATATCTGACATGCTTTTTTATCCCTTTTGAAAAATGACTTCTCAAAAGTCTCTCTCTGCTGAATGAAGACTCTTTCCCTGTGCCTGTCTTTCTGTGATTCTTTCTGTGGGCTGTCAAAAGGTTTCACGCTTTCCTACCAATTTCGACCTGTAAATGATGGAGAGAAATGTGACCATGAATTGAAGGAGAAAGGCAGGCCTCTCCATTCATGCTAACGAAGCTGATATCAGGATGTAAGAGCACATTGCTCTACAAGATGGCAATGAGAATCATTTCATCCATCATATTATATTTGTGTGTGCCTTCCTCTCTTTGCACTGCAAGTTCAGATGTAAATAGTTTCAATGATGGCTCTGGGAATCGTACAATACTTTTCTCTTTAAAAGAACTTGTGTGCACTCATCAGATCAGGTATGCAATTGTAGAATGACAGCTAAGAAAAGGATTCTTCTCTGTCCGTACCTTTGGGGGACATGGACACGCTGTCCATTCCTCTACCCTCTGGTTGAGCCACTATTGTCAATTCTTGATTCAGTCAAAGGAGAAGACATCGGAACCACATCTACCAAAAAACGTATAAGAAGATTATTAGTGAGTTGTGGTACTCACAAGGAAATTGAAAATGTACTGGAACAGATTTTCAGTATCAGTGAACATTTCAGTTTCAAGAACATCGAAGTGTTTACCAAAGTAAATATTTTGGTGTTCAACAATAAACTGTGCAATGCTTTCTCTTTTGAAAGGAGACCAGTTTGACCTATGTGACTTTCCAAAGCCTTTTCCTGAGATGACTGTCTTATACAAAAGTTAACGCTCACACAAAGGGAATGGAGCTCAGTAAGAGTATACACCTTGTGGAAACCCAAGGCACTAGCCTAACTAACAAACAGTACCAGACCAAAAATGCAAGGATAGCTACCCTTAATAGAACGGCCAATGTTCCTAGAATAATATGCACCTCGTGTCAATGACTAACATGATGTAACACACAGACCCAAGGCCTGATACTTCTGGGGAGGAGAAACATGGACCTACCGTTATGAGATTCTACCAGTGCCCATTCCTCCAGTAAGATCAAGACCAATATGAACTCAATCTCTACTGAACACAAATACACCAGAGCAGCATAAAATGCTTTCTGTTTCTTCCTTAATACCCTCTTATATTTGTCAAGAGAAGTGCTCAGTTTGAAGGCAAGTCTAATGCTTCCTACTGATTAATCACCGGCTGGAAATGGGATCCAGTGGCTCCTCATTGAGATTTCTCTATAGAGACATCATTGTCTTGCTACTCCTAATGTACTCGGGGAACAGGAGCATTGGAATCACCTGAGAATATGTTAGAAATGTAGAAACAAAGACTTGCTGAATCATAATGTGCTTTCTGGACATGGTCTCCAACAGATGATTCATTCAAGTGTTGGAGAGTTGTAGTCTCTAATGATTGTCTTCCACTTCCTGTACCTTAATGTATTCCTTAAAAGATGACCCACAGATAACTCTGGTTTGTGTCCCTCCACGGGAAGCTCTATAATGAGGTAACTTTCCATATGACTTTGACATCAAACTCTGACTGTGACAGTCCCTACAAAAACAAACTCTTACTCTTTCCCTCTGTGATTTACGGACCAGTACAGTGCCCGATCTCATAAGTTCAATGTGATGGACAGAGTTAGAACATATGGCCTTGTAGTTAATTATGGTCAATACACCATTGCTCTGTGTGATGAGAATCAATTCAATGATTTTCCAACCTTGACAAAGACAGAAAAAGTATACAAAATTTTCCTCTATATCTCTAAATAATGTTGTTCCTTGGAACTTTTAAATTCAATGTTTGCTCACAACTTCAATGTCTTGTTCTTCCCATTTCCCACGATTGACTTCAATGTCCCTCCCTCCACTATACACACTGACTATCTTCCCCAACACTAAATTTGGGTACTCTGTGTCCTTCTTTTAAACCCTTCTTCTGCTCTCGTCTTTCTTATTCTCCAAAATTGTTTTGTTCTCAGCACCTCCGGGACAACAACTGTTAAGGTACATTCTTATAACAATAACGCTCATTCAATTTGATGTTTAAAACTACTACTCTAAAATTTATAACCCTAGATGATTTCAATTCAAGGCACTGTCACATGTCCATTTCATCAACAATTAGAATATACTACGGCACAGGTTTTAGTCGTGGCCCCACAAAATAAGTGCTTATTATATATTCTTCTTACCTTCCACAACTTCTTTGACCGTCTCCTCTCCTCCTTGTTTACCACTATCAGAGGAACGCTGAAATACGGAATAGGAAGCTTTTTCACAGGACTCACAAAGGCATAAAGATTTCTGAATCACCATTTAAAGAGACATACAAATAGATTTCTTTTGAAATCTGTGAGATAAAACTAAGCAAAGCTATTATGGGAAAACAAAACATGTGAGATCCGAACCTCCTCCATGCACACCAGATTCGGGGAAAAGAACCCTTATTATCCTACGAAAACTGAGAGTTTCAATCCAGGGTGCAGCACAAGGAGACATATTTACTGACAACCTATTAACTGATGTGCCTATTTCCACAAGGTCCTCCCCCTTCAACAACCCTGACGCTCTTTAAAATCTCTCACCCACAGAGCATAATTAATTCAAACTGATTTGGACACTGTCTTATGACAGGACCTCCTATTATGCATTATTTTATTTTGAAGACATTTTAGTCAAAGAATGACTGTAGAATCCAAGTGAGATACGTAGTGTGACACGTTGAAATATATATGTTAGGCAGAAAAGGATCAGGGTGGCTGTGGGTTTCTTTTGATTCTTTAGTTTTAAGAGGGTCAAAACATGGTCTGTGAATCAAATGAACAAAATTCAAAGTGCTGCCATATGTTAGTATATATTCCCTTTACATGTCTCTTCATACCCATGAGTTACAGCATGCAAGTGTATGCAATATACGAAAATTAATGAAGTTGAACTGAGGTAGGAAACAGATAGCACAGAAGAACACAGAACATAGTGAGTGCTCCATGAGTGGTCTGCACCTGCACCATGGAGTAGTGAATAGAGTCATGGAAACAACCCTATGGGGCAACTACAGAGAGCCAGTGACCGAATGAAGGACAGGGATATCACCTTTTAGAAAAACCAAAGCATCAGTTGCAGAAATGGCCTGCAGCAGTAGCCAGGAAAAAATGGGCTGAGTTGCAGAGGGAAACCTGCCTTCTTGGGTGCTCACTGGGAGAATCCCAGAATTATCAAACAATCCCTACTCCACTGAAGTCCATCAGTTGCAGCAAGATGAGTCTTGGATTCTGCCTCGGATGTCCAGAATGCGACAAGCACTGACATCCTTCTGAGCAGGTTCTCAGAGTGCAGGACCAGAGGACATCTTCACTAGGATTCCTTTAATCATGCACTCCTTCCTGGGATTGCGGGAACCATGATTCTTTTTCTTTTAATCTCCAAAGCCCAACTGTGACCAGAATTCATGAGTCAGGATGCATCCAGAAAAGGAGGCAAGCTGAGTCCAAGAAATGAATGAAGACACAACTCTCCTCAGAGCTCTGGACGGCTGAAGAAAGGGACAGCAGTCAACTTTGTGAGAAAAAGGTCATGAACTTAATTTTCTCAGGGTACTGGAAGATTGGTTTCAGACAGCCGATGGTGGTCCAGGAGGAATGCTGATGCACAAAGCTACACACAGGTGAGTGTATCAACCCATGTATGAACTGTCAACCACCATTCTCACGGGCAGCTGGCAAAATGACATTCACGCTCACCACCGAAGATATGCCACAGATGTCCCTGGAAAATCTGACACATCCCAGAGGGAAAAAACATTTTACAAAGGCTCTCCTCCTAGGACTGACTCTGTGAGAAATCAGGAGCCCTTGCACGTCTCATATCTACAGAAAGGAGAGGCCGCCTGTCTTCAAGGGAATGGACGTTGAAGAATGGTTTACTTCTAAGTAGTGGCAGGTGCTGCTGGTGATTGTCTCCACATAAAGACGTGCTGATGGTGAGCAAACCTGGAATTTTGGCCATGCCCTTTGGACATTTTTTTCCCTGGCATAAAACCCCTGCTCCTGGGACATCCAGCAGAGAAAGAGGCTGTCTGAAAGGACCCAAAAGTAACAGTGGAAGAGAAAGCTAATCTAATGCAGGCCCAATCCTGAGAAGATCTATAAAGACCACAACAGAAAACAAGGCCTTAACACACGTCTAAACTATCAAATTTCACCAATACCTACATCCATAGATTCATAATCTTACATCTCCTGAGGGTTGTCATAAATAATATTTACACAATTACAATCATTTCCTACCTGGAAAGAAAATGAGTGGGGGAGTCATAGTTAGTGCACTCAGAGCCAGTGTCCCAACCTGGAAGCTAATATTCCAAGGGGCAGTTGGGTGTGTGTAAGGAGCATCTGCCCTACCATGACCTGGACACTGAAGTCTAGGCAGAATGTCATCTGTGACCTTGGCATTAGTGACTGGTAACATGAAACTCAACTTTGATCCCATGAGAGTGACCAGCCCTTACCATGACTGCATTCAATGGCCATGACTACTCTATTTGTTCAAAAGTCCATGCAGATTTTTTGCTCTTATATTTCTTGTTAACACAATGATGATAGAAAGAAGTGATCCACAGCAAGCACAAGAAATCATCAGAAAACTCTGCCTCTACACAAAGGCAACATGGTCTATAAGAT
Organism: Sciurus vulgaris; assembly: GCF_902686455.1. Taxonomy (NCBI): domain Eukaryota; kingdom Metazoa; phylum Chordata; class Mammalia; order Rodentia; family Sciuridae; genus Sciurus; species Sciurus vulgaris. The sequence goes on from NC_136464.1 coordinate 97,711,957, forward strand.
ACATGGATTCTGAAAGCAATTGTTGTTGTAAAACCCAGGTGCAATGCTTTCTGATGTAGGTATGAAATCATGATCTATGGATTCTAAGACTCTTCAGAAAGTGAATGTCACTATTGAAGCAAGGGAAACTCTCGGACAGCAGGAACTTAAACAGACAAGTTTACAAACCTTCGCCCGCTTCTTCTTGGTACCGTGAAGCGTTTTTGGCCCCTCCACTGGTGGCACACCTGAATGAGGTTTGGTGACAAATATGGAAATTTACTTTGGCTCCTTAGAACAGATTTAAAAGGGGGTACTCTATCAGAAGTGAAAGGAGGCCCTCTAATAACAATAGGTTTGTACATTCCCAAATATACATTTCCAAGAAGCCTAAATTTTAGAGGAATATTCATGTCAAAATTTATATTGTCGCACGGGGCTGGGCATAGACCTGGGATTGAACTCAGGGCTTGTGTGCACCTGGCAAAAGCCCTGCCACTGACTTTCATTCCTAGGCCTTTGATAGTATTTGGAGACCCTGCCTCTGTACTCAGCCTATGCTGGCTTGAATTTCCCCGATGTACTAACTGGGATTACGCAAGTCTTCAATGTTCCTAGCACTCATTGACTTTAAACAAAATACTTCTCCTAAGTCAGGACTTCTCCAATCCACGTGGGAAGACACTGGCCATCACTGGATTCAGCAGCCATGAGGTTTGCAAAAGATTCAGCACCAAAGCTGAGTGGGAAACCCTCAGGAATGAATCCTTAAAATACCACAGACACATGACAATTTACACTTTAACTCTTCCCTTTCTCAAATAGAAACATTTAGACAACCCCTGTTCATCAGTATGATTTCCAAATTCATATTTTACAGAACGACACGACTTTGTCAATGAAGACCGTGCCCCTTATATGAGATATGATTTTATATCCCTTTTGAAAAATGACTTCTGAAAAGTCTCTCTCTGCTGAATGAAGACTCTTTCCCTGTGCCTGTCTTTCTGTGATTCCTTCTTTCGGCTGTCAAAAGGTTTCAAGCTTTCCTACCGATTTTGACCTGTAATGATGGAGAGAAATGTGACCATGAATTGAAGGAGAAAGGCAGGTCCTCTCCCTTCATGCTAACGAAGCTGATATCAGGATGTAAGAGCACATTTCTCTACCATATGGCATGAGAATCATTGCATCCATCATATTATATTTGTGTGTGCCTTCCTCACTTTGCACGGGAAGTTCAGATGTAAACAGTTTCAAAGATGGCTCTGAGAATCGTACAATAATGTTCTCTTTAGAAGAACTTTTGAGCACTCATCAGAACAGGTATGCAATTGTAGAATGACAGCTAAGGAAAGGATTCTTCTCTGTCCGTACCTTTGGGGGACATGGACACGCTGTCCATTCCTCTACCCTCTGGTTGAGCCACATTGTCAATTCTTGATTCAGTCAAAGGAGAAGACATCGGAACCACATCTACCAAAAAACGTATAAGAAGATTAATAGTGAGTTGTGATACTCGCAAGGAAAATGAAAATGAATTGGAACAGATTTTCAGTATCAGTGAACATTTCAGTTGCAAGAACATCGAGGTGTTTACCAAAATAAATATTTTGGTGTTCAACAATAAACTGTGCAATGCTTTCTCTTTTAAAAGGAGACCACTTTGACCTATGTGACTTTCCAAAGCCTTTTCCTGAGATGACTGTCTTATACAAAAGTTAACGCTCACACAAAGGGAATGGAGCTCAGTAAGAGTATACACCTTGTGGAAACCCAAGGCACTAGCCTAACTAACAAACAGTACCAGACCAAAAATGCAAGGATAGCTACCCTTAATAGAACGGCCAATGTTCCTAGAATAATATGCACCTCGTGTCAATGACTACCAAGATGTAACACTCAGACCGAAGGCCTGATACTTCTGGGGAGGAGAAACATGGACCTACCGTTATGAGATTCTACCAGTGCCCATTCCTCCAGTAAGATCAAGACCAATATGAACTCAATCTCTACTGAACACAAATACACCAGAGCAGCATAAAATGCTTTCTGTTTCTTCCTTAATACCCTCTTATATTTGTCAAGAGAAGTGCTCAGTTTGAAGGCAAGTCTAATGCTTCCTACTGATTAATCACCGGCTGGAAATGGGATCCAGTGGCTCCTCATTGAGATTTCTCTATAGAGACATCATTGTCTTGCTACTCCTAATGTACTCGGGGAACAGGAGCATTGGAATCACCTGAGAATATGTTAGAAATGTAGAAACAAAGACTTGCTGAATCATAATGTGCTTTCTGGACATGGTCTCCAACAGATGATTCATTCAAGTGTTGGAGAGTTGTAGTCTCTAATGATTGTCTTCCACTTCCTGTACCTTAATGTATTCCTTAAAAGATGACCCACAGATAACTCTGGTTTGTGTCCCTCCACGGGAAGCTCTATAATGAGGTAACTTTCCATAGGACTTTGAAATCAAACTCTGACTGTGACAGTCCCTACACAAACAAACTTTTTCTCTTTCCCTCTGTGATTTACTGACCCGGACAGTGCCAGATCTCATAAGTTCAATGCGATACACACAGGTTGACCATATGGCCTTGTAGTTAATTATGGCCAACACACCATTGCTCTGTGTCATCAGAAGCAATTCAATGATTTTCCAACCTTGACAAAGACAGAAAAGTATACAAAATTTTCCTCTATATCTCTAAATAATGTTGGTCCTTGGAACTTATAAATTCAATGCGTTCGTACTACTTAGATGTCTTGTTATTCCCCTTTCCAATGATTGCCTTCAATGTCCCTCTCTCCACTGTACACACTGACTTTTTTCCCCAACATTATTTTTTTGTACTCTGTGTCCTTCTTTTAATCCCTTGTTCTACTCTCCTCTTTCTTATCCTCCAAAATTCTTTTGTTCTCAGCACCTCCTGGAGAACAACTCTCAAGGTACATTCTTATAACAATAACCCTCATTCAACTTGATGTTTAAAACTACTACTCTAAAATTTATAACCTTAGATGATTTCAATTCAAGGCACTGTCACATGTCCATTTCATCAACAATTAGAATATACTACGGCACAGGTTTTAGTCGTGGCCCCACAAAATAAGTGCTTATTATATATTCTTCTTACCTTCCACAACTTCTTTGACCGTCTGCTCTCCTCCTTGTTTACCATTATCAGAAGAACGCTGAAATAAGGAACATGAAGCTTTTTCACAGCACTCACAAAGGCATAAATATTTCTGAATCACCATTTAAAGAGAAATACAAACATATTTATTTTGAAATCTGTGAGGTAAACCTAAGCAAACTCCTATGGAAAACCAAAACATCTGAAATCCGAACCTCCTCCATACACACCACATTCTGGGGAACTCTTATTATCATTTGGAAACAGAGTTTCAATCCAGGATGCAGCACAAGGAGACACATTAACTGACAACCTATTAACTGATGTGCCTATTTCCACAAGGTCCTCCCCCCTTCAACAACCCTGACGCTCTTTAAAATCTCTCACCCACAGAGCATAATTAATTCAAACTGATTTGGACACTGTCTTATGACAGGACCTCCTATTATGCATTATTTTATTTTGAAGACATTTTAGTCAAAGAATGACTGTAGAATCCAAGTGAGATACGTAGTGTGACACGTTGAAATATATATGTTAATCAGAAAAGGATCAGGGTGGCTGTGGGTTTCTTTTGATTCTTTAGTTTTAAGAGGGTCAAAACATGGTCTGTGAATCAAATGAACAAAATTCAAAGTGCTGCCATATGTTAGTATATATTCCCTTTACATGTCTCTTCATACCCATGAGTTACAGCATGCAAGTATATGCCACATACAAAAATTAATGAAGTTGAAATGAGGAAGGAAACAGATAGCACAGAAGAACATAGAACATAGTGAGTGCTCCCTGAGTGGTGTGCACCTGCACCATGGAGTAGTGAATAGAGTGATGGAAACAACCCTATGGGGCAACTACAGAGAGCCAGAGACCGAATGAAGGACAGGGATATCACCTTTTAGAAAAACCAAAGCATCAGTTGCAGAAATGGCCTGCAGCAGTGCCAGGAAAAAATGGGCTGAGTTGCAGAGGGAAACCTGCCTTCTTGGGTGCTCACTGGGAGAATCCCAGAATTATCAAACAATCCCTACTCCACTGAAGTCCATCAGTTGCAGCAAGATGAGTCTTGGATTCTGCCTCGGATGTCCAGAATGCGACAAGCACTGACATCCTTCTGAGCAGGTTCTCAGAGTGCAGGACCAGAGGACATCTTCACTAGGATTCCTTTAATCATGCACTCCTTCCTGGGATTGCGGGAACCATGATTCTTTTCCTTTTAATCTCCAAAGCCCAACTGTGACCAGAATTCATGAGTCAGGATGCATCCAGAAAAGGAGGCAAGCTGAGTCCAAGAAATGAATGAAGACACAACTCTCCTCAGAGCTCTGGACGGCTGAAGAAAGGGACAGCAGTCAACTTTGTGAGAAAAAGGTCATGAACTTAATTTTCTCGGGGTACTGGAAGATTGGTTTCAGACAGCCGATGGTGGTCCAGGAGGAATGCTGATGCACAAAGCTACACACAGGTGAGTGTATCAACCCATGTATGAACTGTCAACCACCATTCTCACGGGCAGCTGGCAAAATGACATTCACGCTCACCACCGAAGATATGCCACAGATGTCCCTGGAAAATCTGACACATCCCAGAGGGAAAAACATTTTACAAAGGCTCTCCTCCTAGGACTGACTCTGTGAGAAATCAGGAGCCCTTGCACGTCTCATATCTACAGAAAGGAGAGGCCGCCTGTCTTCAAGGGAATGGACGTTGAAGAATGGTTTACTTCTAAGTAGTGGCAGGTGCTGCTGGTGATTGTCTCCACATAAAGACGTGCTGATGGTGAGCAAACCTGGAATTTTGGCCATGCCCTTTGGACATTTTTTCCCTGGCATAAAACCCCTGCTCCTGGGACATCCAGCAGAGAAAGAGGCTGTCTGAAAGGACCCAAAAGTAACAGTGGAAGAGAAAGCTAATCTAATGCAGGCCCAATCCTGAGAAGATCTATAAAGACCACAACAGAAAACAAGGCCTTAACACACGTCTAAACTATCAAATTTCACCAATACCTACATCCATCGATTCGTAATCTTACATCTCCTGAGGGGTTGTCATAAATAATATTTACACAATTACATTCATTTCCTACCTGGGAAGCAAATGAGTGGGGGAGTCATAGTTAGTGCCCTCAGAGCAAGTGTCCCAACCTGGAAGCTCATATTCCAAAGGGCAGTTGGGTGTGTGCAAGGAGCATCTGCCCTACCATGACCTGGACACTGAAGTCTAGGCACAGTGACATCTGTGACCTTGGCATTAGTGACTGGTAACATGAAACTCAACTTTGATCCCCTGAGACTGACCAGCCCTTACCAGGAACGCATTCAATGGCCATGACTACTCCGTTTGTTCACAATTCCATTCAGATTTTTTGCTCTTATATTACTTGTGAACACAATGATCAGAGAAAGAGGTGATCCACAGCAAGCACAAGAAATCATCAGAAAACTGTGCCTCAACACAAAGGCGACATGGATCTTTAAGATACCGTGGATTCTGAAAGCAATTGTACTTGTAAACTCCAGGTGCAATGCTTTCTGACTTAGCTATGAAATCATGATGTATGGATTCTAAGACTATTCAGAAAGTGAATTTCACTATTGAAGCAAGGAAAACTCTCGGACAGCAGGAACTTAAACAGACAAGTTTACAAACCTTGGCCCGCTTCTTCTTGGTACCGTGAAGAGCTTTTGGCCCGTCCTCTGGTGGCACACCTGAATGAGGTTCTGGTGACAAATATGGAAATTAAGTTTGGCTCCTTAGAAGAGTTTTAAAAGGGGGTACTCTATCAGAATAGAAAGGAGGCCCTCTAATAACAATAGGTTGGTACGTTCCCAAATATACATTTCCAAGAAGCCTAAATTTTAGAGGAATATTCATGTCAAAATTTATATTGTCGCACGGGGCTGGCCAGAGACCTGGGATTGAACTCAGGGCTTGTGTGCACCTGGCAAAAGCCCTGCCACTGACTTTCATTCCTAGGCCTTTGATAGTATTTGGAGACCCTGCCTCTGTACTCAGCCTATGCTGGCTTGAATTTCCCCGATGTACTAACTGGGATTACGCAAGTCTTCAATGTTCCTAGCACTCATTGACTTTAAACAAAATACTTCTCCTAAGTCAGGACTTCTCCAATCCACGTGGGAAGACACTGGCCATCACTGGATTCAGCAGCCATGAGGTTTGCAAAAGATTCAGCACCAAAGCTGAGTGGGAAACCCTCAGGAATGAATCCTTAAAATACCACAGACACATGACAATTTACACTTTAACTCTTCCCTTTCTCAAATAGAAACATTTAGACAACCCCTGTTCATCAATACGATTTCCAAATTCATATTTTACACAACTACACAACTTTGTAAATGAAAACCGTGCCCCTTATATCTGACATGCTTTTTTATCCCTTTTGAAAAATGACTTCTCAAAAGTCTCTCTCTGCTGAATGAAGACTCTTTCCCTGTGCCTGTCTTTCTGTGATTCTTTCTGTGGGCTGTCAAAAGGTTTCAAGCTTTCCTACCAATTTCGACCTGAAATGATGGAGAGAAAAGTGACCATGAATTGAAGGAGAAAGGCAGGCCTCTCCATTCATGCAAACGAAGCTGATATCAGGATGTAAGAGCACATTGCTCTACAAGATGGCAAGAGAATCATTTCATCCATCATATTATATTTGTGTGTGCCTTCCTCTCTTTGCACTGCAAGTTCAGATGTAAATAGTTTCAATGATGGCTCTGGGAATCGTACAATACTTTTCTCTTTAAAAGAACTTGTGTGCACTCATCAGATCAGGTATGCAATTGTAGAATGACAGCTAAGAAAAGGATTCTTCTCTGTCCGTACCTTTGGGGGACATGGACACGCTGTCCATTCCTCTACCCTCTGGTTGAGCCACATTGTCAATTCTTGATTCAGTCAAAGGAGAAGACATCGGAACCACATCTACCAAAAAACGTATAAGAAGATTAATAGTGAGTTGTGATACTCGCAAGGAAAATGAAAATGAATTGGAACAGATTTTCAGTATCAGTGAACATTTCAGTTGCAAGAACATCGAGGTGTTTACCAAAATAAATATTTTGGTGTTCAACAATAAACTGTGCAATGCTTTCTCTTTTAAAAGGAGACCACTTTGACCTATGTGACTTTCCAAAGCCTTTTCCTGAGATGACTGTCTTATACAAAAGTTAACGCTCACACAAAGGGAATGGAGCTCAGTAAGAGTATACACCTTGTGGAAACCCAAGGCACTAGCCTAACTAACAAACAGTACCAGACCAAAAATGCAAGGATAGCTACCCTTAATAGAACGGCCAATGTTCCTAGAATAATATGCACCTCGTGTCAATGACTACCAAGATGTAACACTCAGACCGAAGGCCTGATACTTCTGGGGAGGAGAAACATGGACCTACCGTTATGAGATTCTACCAGTGCCCATTCCTCCAGTAAGATCAAGACCAATATGAACTCAATCTCTACTGAACACAAATACACCAGAGCAGCATAAAATGCTTTCTGTTTCTTCCTTAATACCCTCTTATATTTGTCAAGAGAAGTGCTCAGTTTGAAGGCAAGTCTAATGCTTCCTACTGATTAATCACCGGCTGGAAATGGGATCCAGTGGCTCCTCATTGAGATTTCTCTATAGAGACATCATTGTCTTGCTACTCCTAATGTACTCGGGGAACAGGAGCATTGGAATCACCTGAGAATATGTTAGAAATGTAGAAACAAAGACTTGCTGAATCATAATGTGCTTTCTGGACATGGTCTCCAACAGATGATTCATTCAAGTGTTGGAGAGTTGTAGTCTCTAATGATTGTCTTCCACTTCCTGTACCTTAATGTATTCCTTAAAAGATGACCCACAGATAACTCTGGTTTGTGTCCCTCCACGGGAAGCTCTATAATGAGGTAACTTTCCATAGGACTTTGAAATCAAACTCTGACTGTGACAGTCCCTACACAAACAAACTTTTTCTCTTTCCCTCTGTGATTTACTGACCCGGACAGTGCCAGATCTCATAAGTTCAATGCGATACACACAGGTTGACCATATGGCCTTGTAGTTAATTATGGCCAACACACCATTGCTCTGTGTCATCAGAAGCAATTCAATGATTTTCCAACCTTGACAAAGACAGAAAAGTATACAAAATTTTCCTCTATATCTCTAAATAATGTTGGTCCTTGGAACTTATAAATTCAATGCGTTCGTACTACTTAGATGTCTTGTTATTCCCCTTTCCAATGATTGCCTTCAATGTCCCTCTCTCCACTGTACACACTGACTTTTTTCCCCAACATTATTTTTTTGTACTCTGTGTCCTTCTTTTAATCCCTTGTTCTACTCTCCTCTTTCTTATCCTCCAAAATTCTTTTGTTCTCAGCACCTCCTGGAGAACAACTCTCAAGGTACATTCTTATAACAATAACCCTCATTCAACTTGATGTTTAAAACTACTACTCTAAAATTTATAACCTTAGATGATTTCAATTCAAGGCACTGTCACATGTCCATTTCATCAACAATTAGAATATACTACGGCACAGGTTTTAGTCGTGGCCCCACAAAATAAGTGCTTATTATATATTCTTCTTACCTTCCACAACTTCTTTGACCGTCTGCTCTCCTCCTTGTTTACCACTATCAGAGGAACGCTGAAATACGGAATAGGAAGCTTTTTCACAGGACTCACAAAGGCATAAAGATTTCTGAATCACCATTTAAAGAGACATACAAATAGATTTCTTTTGAAATCTGTGAGATAAAACTAAGCAAAGCTATTATGGGAAAACAAAACATGTGAGATCCGAACCTCCTCCATGCACACCAGATTCGGGGAAAAGAACCCTTATTATCCTACGAAAACTGAGAGTTTCAATCCAGGGTGCAGCACAAGGAGACATATTTACTGACAACCTATTAACTGATGTTCCTCTTTCCACCAGGTCCTCCCTTCAACAACCCTGACGCGCTTTAAAATCTCTCACCCACAGAGGATAATTAATTCAAACTGATTTGGACACTTTCTTATGACAGGACCACCTATTATGCATTATTAAACTTTGAAGACATTTTAAGCAAAGAATGACTTTAGAATCCAACTGAGATATGTAGTGTGACACGTTGAAATACATATGTTAGGCAGAAAAGGATCAAGGTGGCTGTGGGTTTCTTTTGATTCTCTAGTTTTTAGAAGGTCTAAACATCTCCTGTGAATCAGATGAACAAAATTCAAAGTGCTACAAATTTGTTAGTGTATATTCCCTTTACATGACTCTTCATACCCATGAGTTACAGCGTGCAAGTATATGCCACATACAAAAATTAATGAAGTTGAAATGAGGAAGGAAACAGATAGCACAGAAGAACATAGAACATAGTGAGTGCTCCCTGAGTGGTGTGCACCTGCACCATGGAGTAGTGAATAGAGTGATGGAAACAACCCTATGGGGCAACTACAGAGAGCCAGAGACCGAATGAAGGACAGGGATATCACCTTTTAGAAAAACCAAAGCATCAGTTGCAGAAATGGCCTGCAGCAGTGCCAGGAAAAAATGGGCTGAGTTGCAGAGGGAAACCTGCCTTCTTGGGTGCTCACTGGGAGAATCCCAGAATTATCAAACAATCCCTACTCCACTGAAGTCCATCAGTTGCAGCAAGATGAGTCTTGGATTCTGCCTCGGATGTCCAGAATGCGACAAGCACTGACATCCTTCTGAGCAGGTTCTCAGAGTGCAGGACCAGAGGACATCTTCACTAGGATTCCTTTAATCATGCACTCCTTCCTGGGATTGCGGGAACCATGATTCTTTTTCTTTTAATCTCCAAAGCCCAACTGTGACCAGAATTCATGAGTCAGGATGCATCCAGAAAAGGAGGCAAGCTGAGTCCAAGAAATGAATGAAGACACAACTCTCCTCAGAGCTCTGGACGGCTGAAGAAAGGGACAGCAGTCAACTTTGTGAGAAAAAGGTCATGAACTTAATTTTCTCGGGGTACTGGAAGATTGGTTTCAGACAGCCGATGGTGGTCCAGGAGGAATGCTGATGCACAAAGCTACACACAGGTGAGTGTATCAACCCATGTATGAACTGTCAACCACCATTCTCACGGGCAGCTGGCAAAATGACATTCACGCTCACCACCGAAGATATGCCACAGATGTCCCTGGAAAATCTGACACATCCCAGAGGGAAAAACATTTTACAAAGGCTCTCCTCCTAGGACTGACTCTGTGAGAAATCAGGAGCCCTTGCACGTCTCATATCTACAGAAAGGAGAGGCCGCCTGTCTTCAAGGGAATGGACGTTGAAGAATGGTTTACTTCTAAGTAGTGGCAGGTGCTGCTGGTGATTGTCTCCACATAAAGACGTGCTGATGGTGAGCAAACCTGGAATTTTGGCCATGCCCTTTGGACATTTTTTTCCCTGGCATAAAACCCCTGCTCCTGGGACATCCAGCAGAGAAAGAGGCTGTCTGAAAGGACCCAAAAGTAACAGTGGAAGAGAAAGCTAATCTAATGCAGGCCCAATCCTGAGAAGATCTATAAAGACCACAACAGAAAACAAGGCCTTAACACACGTCTAAACTATCAAATTTCACCAATACCTACATCCATCGATTCGTAATCTTACATCTCCTGAGGGGTTGTCATAAATAATATTTACACAATTACATTCATTTCCTACCTGGGAAGCAAATGAGTGGGGGAGTCATAGTTAGTGCCCTCAGAGCAAGTGTCCCAACCTGGAAGCTCATATTCCAAAGGGCAGTTGGGTGTGTGCAAGGAGCATCTGCCCTACCATGACCTGGACACTGAAGTCTAGGCACAGTGACATCTGTGACCTTGGCATTAGTGACTGGTAACATGAAACTCAACTTTGATCCCCTGAGACTGACCAGCCCTTACCAGGAACGCATTCAATGGCCATGACTACTCCGTTTGTTCACAATTCCATTCAGATTTTTTGCTCTTATATTACTTGTGAACACAATGATCAGAGAAAGAGGTGATCCACAGCAAGCACAAGAAATCATCAGAAAACTGTGCCTCAACACAAAGGCGACATGGATCTTTAAGATACCGTGGATTCTGAAAGCAATTGTACTTGTAAACTCCAGGTGCAATGCTTTCTGACTTAGCTATGAAATCATGATGTATGGATTCTAAGACTATTCAGAAAGTGAATTTCACTATTGAAGCAAGGAAAACTCTCGGACAGCAGGAACTTAAACAGACAAGTTTACAAACCTTGGCCCGCTTCTTCTTGGTACCGTGAAGAGCTTTTGGCCCGTCCTCTGGTGGCACACCTGAATGAGGTTCTGGTGACAAATATGGAAATTAAGTTTGGCTCCTTAGAAGAGTTTTAAAAGGGGGTACTCTATCAGAATAGAAAGGAGGCCCTCTAATAACAATAGGTTGGTACGTTCCCAAATATACATTTCCAAGAAGCCTAAATTTTAGAGGAATATTCATGTCAAAATTTATATTGTCGCACGGGGCTGGCCAGAGACCTGGGATTGAACTCAGGGCTTGTGTGCACCTGGCAAAAGCCCTGCCACTGACTTTCATTCCTAGGCCTTTGATAGTATTTGGAGACCCTGCCTCTGTACTCAGCCTATGCTGGCTTGAATTTCCCCGATGTACTAACTGGGATTACGCAAGTCTTCAATGTTCCTAGCACTCATTGACTTTAAACAAAATACTTCTCCTAAGTCAGGACTTCTCCAATCCACGTGGGAAGACACTGGCCATCACTGGATTCAGCAGCCATGAGGTTTGCAAAAGATTCAGCACCAAAGCTGAGTGGGAAACCCTCAGGAATGAATCCTTAAAATACCACAGACACATGACAATTTACACTTTAACTCTTCCCTTTCTCAAATAGAAACATTTAGACAACCCCTGTTCATCAATACGATTTCCAAATTCATATTTTACACAACTACACAACTTTGTAAATGAAAACCGTGCCCCTTATATCTGACATGCTTTTTTATCCCTTTTGAAAAATGACTTCTCAAAAGTCTCTCTCTGCTGAATGAAGACTCTTTCCCTGTGCCTGTCTTTCTGTGATTCTTTCTGTGGGCTGTCAAAAGGTTTCAAGCTTTCCTACCAATTTCGACCTGAAATGATGGAGAGAAAAGTGACCATGAATTGAAGGAGAAAGGCAGGCCTCTCCATTCATGCAAACGAAGCTGATATCAGGATGTAAGAGCACATTGCTCTACAAGATGGCAAGAGAATCATTTCATCCATCATATTATATTTGTGTGTGCCTTCCTCTCTTTGCACTGCAAGTTCAGATGTAAATAGTTTCAATGATGGCTCTGGGAATCGTACAATACTTTTCTCTTTAAAAGAACTTGTGTGCACTCATCAGATCAGGTATGCAATTGTAGAATGACAGCTAAGAAAAGGATTCTTCTCTGTCCGTACCTTTGGGGGACATGGACACGCTGTCCATTCCTCTACCCTCTGGTTGAGCCACATTGTCAATTCTTGATTCAGTCAAAGGAGAAGACATCGGAACCACATCTACCAAAAAACGTATAAGAAGATTAATAGTGAGTTGTGATACTCGCAAGGAAAATGAAAATGAATTGGAACAGATTTTCAGTATCAGTGAACATTTCAGTTGCAAGAACATCGAGGTGTTTACCAAAATAAATATTTTGGTGTTCAACAATAAACTGTGCAATGCTTTCTCTTTTAAAAGGAGACCACTTTGACCTATGTGACTTTCCAAAGCCTTTTCCTGAGATGACTGTCTTATACAAAAGTTAACGCTCACACAAAGGGAATGGAGCTCAGTAAGAGTATACACCTTGTGGAAACCCAAGGCACTAGCCTAACTAACAAACAGTACCAGACCAAAAATGCAAGGATAGCTACCCTTAATAGAACGGCCAATGTTCCTAGAATAATATGCACCTCGTGTCAATGACTACCAAGATGTAACACTCAGACCGAAGGCCTGATACTTCTGGGGAGGAGAAACATGGACCTACCGTTATGAGATTCTACCAGTGCCCATTCCTCCAGTAAGATCAAGACCAATATGAACTCAATCTCTACTGAACACAAATACACCAGAGCAGCATAAAATGCTTTCTGTTTCTTCCTTAATACCCTCTTATATTTGTCAAGAGAAGTGCTCAGTTTGAAGGCAAGTCTAATGCTTCCTACTGATTAATCACCGGCTGGAAATGGGATCCAGTGGCTCCTCATTGAGATTTCTCTATAGAGACATCATTGTCTTGCTACTCCTAATGTACTCGGGGAACAGGAGCATTGGAATCACCTGAGAATATGTTAGAAATGTAGAAACAAAGACTTGCTGAATCATAATGTGCTTTCTGGACATGGTCTCCAACAGATGATTCATTCAAGTGTTGGAGAGTTGTAGTCTCTAATGATTGTCTTCCACTTCCTGTACCTTAATGTATTCCTTAAAAGATGACCCACAGATAACTCTGGTTTGTGTCCCTCCACGGGAAGCTCTATAATGAGGTAACTTTCCATAGGACTTTGAAATCAAACTCTGACTGTGACAGTCCCTACACAAACAAACTTTTTCTCTTTCCCTCTGTGATTTACTGACCCGGACAGTGCCAGATCTCATAAGTTCAATGCGATACACACAGGTTGACCATATGGCCTTGTAGTTAATTATGGCCAACACACCATTGCTCTGTGTCATCAGAAGCAATTCAATGATTTTCCAACCTTGACAAAGACAGAAAAGTATACAAAATTTTCCTCTATATCTCTAAATAATGTTGGTCCTTGGAACTTATAAATTCAATGCGTTCGTACTACTTAGATGTCTTGTTATTCCCCTTTCCAATGATTGCCTTCAATGTCCCTCTCTCCACTGTACACACTGACTTTTTTCCCCAACATTATTTTTTTGTACTCTGTGTCCTTCTTTTAATCCCTTGTTCTACTCTCCTCTTTCTTATCCTCCAAAATTCTTTTGTTCTCAGCACCTCCTGGAGAACAACTCTCAAGGTACATTCTTATAACAATAACCCTCATTCAACTTGATGTTTAAAACTACTACTCTAAAATTTATAACCTTAGATGATTTCAATTCAAGGCACTGTCACATGTCCATTTCATCAACAATTAGAATATACTACGGCACAGGTTTTAGTCGTGGCCCCACAAAATAAGTGCTTATTATATATTCTTCTTACCTTCCACAACTTCTTTGACCGTCTGCTCTCCTCCTTGTTTACCACTATCAGAGGAACGCTGAAATACGGAATAGGAAGCTTTTTCACAGGACTCACAAAGGCATAAAGATTTCTGAATCACCATTTAAAGAGACATACAAATAGATTTCTTTTGAAATCTGTGAGATAAAACTAAGCAAAGCTATTATGGGAAAACAAAACATGTGAGATCCGAACCTCCTCCATGCACACCAGATTCGGGGAAAAGAACCCTTATTATCCTACGAAAACTGAGAGTTTCAATCCAGGGTGCAGCACAAGGAGACATATTTACTGACAACCTATTAACTGATGTTCCTCTTTCCACCAGGTCCTCCCTTCAACAACCCTGACGCGCTTTAAAATCTCTCACCCACAGAGGATAATTAATTCAAACTGATTTGGACACTTTCTTATGACAGGACCACCTATTATGCATTATTAAACTTTGAAGACATTTTAAGCAAAGAATGACTTTAGAATCCAACTGAGATATGTAGTGTGACACGTTGAAATACATATGTTAGGCAGAAAAGGATCAAGGTGGCTGTGGGTTTCTTTTGATTCTCTAGTTTTTAGAAGGTCTAAACATCTCCTGTGAATCAGATGAACAAAATTCAAAGTGCTACAAATTTGTTAGTGTATATTCCCTTTACATGACTCTTCATACCCATGAGTTACAGCGTGCAAGTATATGCCACATACAAAAATTAATGAAGTTGAAATGAGGAAGGAAACAGATAGCACAGAAGAACATAGAACATAGTGAGTGCTCCCTGAGTGGTGTGCACCTGCACCATGGAGTAGTGAATAGAGTGATGGAAACAACCCTATGGGGCAACTACAGAGAGCCAGAGACCGAATGAAGGACAGGGATATCACCTTTTAGAAAAACCAAAGCATCAGTTGCAGAAATGGCCTGCAGCAGTGCCAGGAAAAAATGGGCTGAGTTGCAGAGGGAAACCTGCCTTCTTGGGTGCTCACTGGGAGAATCCCAGAATTATCAAACAATCCCTACTCCACTGAAGTCCATCAGTTGCAGCAAGATGAGTCTTGGATTCTGCCTCGGATGTCCAGAATGCGACAAGCACTGACATCCTTCTGAGCAGGTTCTCAGAGTGCAGGACCAGAGGACATCTTCACTAGGATTCCTTTAATCATGCACTCCTTCCTGGGATTGCGGGAACCATGATTCTTTTTCTTTTAATCTCCAAAGCCCAACTGTGACCAGAATTCATGAGTCAGGATGCATCCAGAAAAGGAGGCAAGCTGAGTCCAAGAAATGAATGAAGACACAACTCTCCTCAGAGCTCTGGACGGCTGAAGAAAGGGACAGCAGTCAACTTTGTGAGAAAAAGGTCATGAACTTAATTTTCTCGGGGTACTGGAAGATTGGTTTCAGACAGCCGATGGTGGTCCAGGAGGAATGCTGATGCACAAAGCTACACACAGGTGAGTGTATCAACCCATGTATGAACTGTCAACCACCATTCTCACGGGCAGCTGGCAAAATGACATTCACGCTCACCACCGAAGATATGCCACAGATGTCCCTGGAAAATCTGACACATCCCAGAGGGAAAAACATTTTACAAAGGCTCTCCTCCTAGGACTGACTCTGTGAGAAATCAGGAGCCCTTGCACGTCTCATATCTACAGAAAGGAGAGGCCGCCTGTCTTCAAGGGAATGGACGTTGAAGAATGGTTTACTTCTAAGTAGTGGCAGGTGCTGCTGGTGATTGTCTCCACATAAAGACGTGCTGATGGTGAGCAAACCTGGAATTTTGGCCATGCCCTTTGGACATTTTTTTCCCTGGCATAAAACCCCTGCTCCTGGGACATCCAGCAGAGAAAGAGGCTGTCTGAAAGGACCCAAAAGTAACAGTGGAAGAGAAAGCTAATCTAATGCAGGCCCAATCCTGAGAAGATCTATAAAGACCACAACAGAAAACAAGGCCTTAACACACGTCTAAACTATCAAATTTCACCAATACCTACATCCATCGATTCGTAATCTTACATCTCCTGAGGGGTTGTCATAAATAATCTTTACACAATTACATTCATTTCCTACCTGGGAAGCAAATGAGTGGGGGAGTCATAGTTAGTGCCCTCAGAGCAAGTGTCCCAACCTGGAAGCTCATATTCCAAAGGGCAGTTGGGTGTGTGCAAGGAGCATCTGCCCTACCATGACCTGGACACTGAAGTCTAGGCACAGTGACATCTGTGACCTTGGCATTAGTGACTGGTAACATGAAACTCAACTTTGATCCCCTGAGACTGACCAGCCCTTACCACGAACGCATTCAATGGCCATGACTACTCCGTTTGTTCACAATTCCATTCAGATTTTTTGCTCTTATATTACTTGTGAACACAATGATCAGAGAAAGAGGTGATCCACAGCAAGCACAAGAAATCATCAGAAAACTGTGCCTCAACACAAAGGCGACATGGATCTTTAAGATACCGTGGATTCTGAAAGCAATTGTACTTGTAAACTCCAGGTGCAATGCTTTCTGACTTAGCTATGAAATCATGATGTATGGATTCTAAGACTATTCAGAAAGTGAATTTCACTACTGAAGCAAGGAAAACTCTCGGACAGCAGGAACTTAAACAGACAAGTTTACAAACCTTGGCCCGCTTCTTCTTGGTACCGTGAAGAGCTTTTGGCCCGTCCTCTGGTGGCACACCTGAATGAGGTTCTGGTGACAAATATGGAAATTAAGTTTGGCTCCTTAGAAGAGTTTTAAAAGGGGGTACTCTATCAGAATAGAAAGGAGGCCCTCTAATAACAATAGGTTGGTACGTTCCCAAATATACATTTCCAAGAAGCCTAAATTTTAGAGGAATATTCATGTCAAAATTTATATTGTCGCACGGGGCTGGCCAGAGACCTGGGATTGAACTCAGGGCTTGTGTGCACCTGGCAAAAGCCCTGCCACTGACTTTCATTCCTAGGCCTTTGATAGTATTTGGAGACCCTGCCTCTGTACTCAGCCTATGCTGGCTTGAATTTCCCCGATGTACTAACTGGGATTACGCAAGTCTTCAATGTTCCTAGCACTCATTGACTTTAAACAAAATACTTCTCCTAAGTCAGGACTTCTCCAATCCACGTGGGAAGACACTGGCCATCACTGGATTCAGCAGCCATGAGGTTTGCAAAAGATTCAGCACCAAAGCTGAGTGGGAAACCCTCAGGAATGAATCCTTAAAATACCACAGACACATGACAATTTACACTTTAACTCTTCCCTTTCTCAAATAGAAACATTTAGACAACCCCTGTTCATCAATACGATTTCCAAATTCATATTTTACACAACTACACAACTTTGTAAATGAAAACCGTGCCCCTTATATCTGACATGCTTTTTTATCCCTTTTGAAAAATGACTTCTCAAAAGTCTCTCTCTGCTGAATGAAGACTCTTTCCCTGTGCCTGTCTTTCTGTGATTCTTTCTGTGGGCTGTCAAAAGGTTTCAAGCTTTCCTACCAATTTCGACCTGAAATGATGGAGAGAAAAGTGACCATGAATTGAAGGAGAAAGGCAGGCCTCTCCATTCATGCAAACGAAGCTGATATCAGGATGTAAGAGCACATTGCTCTACAAGATGGCAAGAGAATCATTTCATCCATCATATTATATTTGTGTGTGCCTTCCTCTCTTTGCACTGCAAGTTCAGATGTAAATAGTTTCAATGATGGCTCTGGGAATCGTACAATACTTTTCTCTTTAAAAGAACTTGTGTGCACTCATCAGATCAGGTATGCAATTGTAGAATGACAGCTAAGAAAAGGATTCTTCTCTGTCCGTACCTTTGGGGGACATGGACACGCTGTCCATTCCTCTACCCTCTGGTTGAGCCACATTGTCAATTCTTGATTCAGTCAAAGGAGAAGACATCGGAACCACATCTACCAAAAAACGTATAAGAAGATTAATAGTGAGTTGTGATACTCGCAAGGAAAATGAAAATGAATTGGAACAGATTTTCAGTATCAGTGAACATTTCAGTTGCAAGAACATCGAGGTGTTTACCAAAATAAATATTTTGGTGTTCAACAATAAACTGTGCAATGCTTTCTCTTTTAAAAGGAGACCACTTTGACCTATGTGACTTTCCAAAGCCTTTTCCTGAGATGACTGTCTTATACAAAAGTTAACGCTCACACAAAGGGAATGGAGCTCAGTAAGAGTATACACCTTGTGGAAACCCAAGGCACTAGCCTAACTAACAAACAGTACCAGACCAAAAATGCAAGGATAGCTACCCTTAATAGAACGGCCAATGTTCCTAGAATAATATGCACCTCGTGTCAATGACTACCAAGATGTAACACTCAGACCGAAGGCCTGATACTTCTGGGGAGGAGAAACATGGACCTACCGTTATGAGATTCTACCAGTGCCCATTCCTCCAGTAAGATCAAGACCAATATGAACTCAATCTCTACTGAACACAAATACACCAGAGCAGCATAAAATGCTTTCTGTTTCTTCCTTAATACCCTCTTATATTTGTCAAGAGAAGTGCTCAGTTTGAAGGCAAGTCTAATGCTTCCTACTGATTAATCACCGGCTGGAAATGGGATCCAGTGGCTCCTCATTGAGATTTCTCTATAGAGACATCATTGTCTTGCTACTCCTAATGTACTCGGGGAACAGGAGCATTGGAATCACCTGAGAATATGTTAGAAATGTAGAAACAAAGACTTGCTGAATCATAATGTGCTTTCTGGACATGGTCTCCAACAGATGATTCATTCAAGTGTTGGAGAGTTGTAGTCTCTAATGATTGTCTTCCACTTCCTGTACCTTAATGTATTCCTTAAAAGATGACCCACAGATAACTCTGGTTTGTGTCCCTCCACGGGAAGCTCTATAATGAGGTAACTTTCCATAGGACTTTGAAATCAAACTCTGACTGTGACAGTCCCTACACAAACAAACTTTTTCTCTTTCCCTCTGTGATTTACTGACCCGGACAGTGCCAGATCTCATAAGTTCAATGCGATACACACAGGTTGACCATATGGCCTTGTAGTTAATTATGGCCAACACACCATTGCTCTGTGTCATCAGAAGCAATTCAATGATTTTCCAACCTTGACAAAGACAGAAAAGTATACAAAATTTTCCTCTATATCTCTAAATAATGTTGGTCCTTGGAACTTATAAATTCAATGCGTTCGTACTACTTAGATGTCTTGTTATTCCCCTTTCCAATGATTGCCTTCAATGTCCCTCTCTCCACTGTACACACTGACTTTTTTCCCCAACATTATTTTTTTGTACTCTGTGTCCTTCTTTTAATCCCTTGTTCTACTCTCCTCTTTCTTATCCTCCAAAATTCTTTTGTTCTCAGCACCTCCTGGAGAACAACTCTCAAGGTACATTCTTATAACAATAACCCTCATTCAACTTGATGTTTAAAACTACTACTCTAAAATTTATAACCTTAGATGATTTCAATTCAAGGCACTGTCACATGTCCATTTCATCAACAATTAGAATATACTACGGCACAGGTTTTAGTCGTGGCCCCACAAAATAAGTGCTTATTATATATTCTTCTTACCTTCCACAACTTCTTTGACCGTCTGCTCTCCTCCTTGTTTACCACTATCAGAGGAACGCTGAAATACGGAATAGGAAGCTTTTTCACAGGACTCACAAAGGCATAAAGATTTCTGAATCACCATTTAAAGAGACATACAAATAGATTTCTTTTGAAATCTGTGAGATAAAACTAAGCAAAGCTATTATGGGAAAACAAAACATGTGAGATCCGAACCTCCTCCATGCACACCAGATTCGGGGAAAAGAACCCTTATTATCCTACGAAAACTGAGAGTTTCAATCCAGGGTGCAGCACAAGGAGACATATTTACTGACAACCTATTAACTGATGTTCCTCTTTCCACCAGGTCCTCCCTTCAACAACCCTGACGCGCTTTAAAATCTCTCACCCACAGAGGATAATTAATTCAAACTGATTTGGACACTTTCTTATGACAGGACCACCTATTATGCATTATTAAACTTTGAAGACATTTTAAGCAAAGAATGACTTTAGAATCCAACTGAGATATGTAGTGTGACACGTTGAAATACATATGTTAGGCAGAAAAGGATCAAGGTGGCTGTGGGTTTCTTTTGATTCTCTAGTTTTTAGAAGGTCTAAACATCTCCTGTGAATCAGATGAACAAAATTCAAAGTGCTACAAATTTGTTAGTGTATATTCCCTTTACATGACTCTTCATACCCATGAGTTACAGCGTGCAAGTATATGCCACATACAAAAATTAATGAAGTTGAAATGAGGAAGGAAACAGATAGCACAGAAGAACATAGAACATAGTGAGTGCTCCCTGAGTGGTGTGCACCTGCACCATGGAGTAGTGAATAGAGTGATGGAAACAACCCTATGGGGCAACTACAGAGAGCCAGAGACCGAATGAAGGACAGGGATATCACCTTTTAGAAAAACCAAAGCATCAGTTGCAGAAATGGCCTGCAGCAGTGCCAGGAAAAAATGGGCTGAGTTGCAGAGGGAAACCTGCCTTCTTGGGTGCTCACTGGGAGAATCCCAGAATTATCAAACAATCCCTACTCCACTGAAGTCCATCAGTTGCAGCAAGATGAGTCTTGGATTCTGCCTCGGATGTCCAGAATGCGACAAGCACTGACATCCTTCTGAGCAGGTTCTCAGAGTGCAGGACCAGAGGACATCTTCACTAGGATTCCTTTAATCATGCACTCCTTCCTGGGATTGCGGGAACCATGATTCTTTTCTTTTAATCTCCAAAGCCCAACTGTGACCAGAATTCATGAGTCAGGATGCATCCAGAAAAGGAGGCAAGCTGAGTCCAAGAAATGAATGAAGACACAACTCTCCTCAGAGCTCTGGACGGCTGAAGAAAGGGACAGCAGTCAACTTTGTGAGAAAAAGGTCATGAACTTAATTTTCTCGGGGTACTGGAAGATTGGTTTCAGACAGCCGATGGTGGTCCAGGAGGAATGCTGATGCACAAAGCTACACACAGGTGAGTGTATCAACCCATGTATGAACTGTCAACCACCATTCTCACGGGCAGCTGGCAAAATGACATTCACGCTCACCACCGAAGATATGCCACAGATGTCCCTGGAAAATCTGACACATCCCAGAGGGAAAAACATTTTACAAAGGCTCTCCTCCTAGGACTGACTCTGTGAGAAATCAGGAGCCCTTGCACGTCTCATATCTACAGAAAGGAGAGGCCGCCTGTCTTCAAGGGAATGGACGTTGAAGAATGGTTTACTTCTAAGTAGTGGCAGGTGCTGCTGGTGATTGTCTCCACATAAAGACGTGCTGATGGTGAGCAAACCTGGAATTTTGGCCATGCCCTTTGGACATTTTTTTCCCTGGCATAAAACCCCTGCTCCTGGGACATCCAGCAGAGAAAGAGGCTGTCTGAAAGGACCCAAAAGTAACAGTGGAAGAGAAAGCTAATCTAATGCAGGCCCAATCCTGAGAAGATCTATAAAGACCACAACAGAAAACAAGGCCTTAACACACGTCTAAACTATCAAATTTCACCAATACCTACATCCATCGATTCGTAATCTTACATCTCCTGAGGGGTTGTCATAAATAATATTTACACAATTACATTCATTTCCTACCTGGGAAGCAAATGAGTGGGGGAGTCATAGTTAGTGCCCTCAGAGCAAGTGTCCCAACCTGGAAGCTCATATCCCAAAGGGCAGTTGGGTGTGTGCAAGGAGCATCTGCCCTACCATGACCTGGACACTGAAGTCTAGGCACAGTGACATCTGTGACCTTGGCATTAGTGACTGGTAACATGAAACTCAACTTTGATCCCCTGAGACTGACCAGCCCTTACCAGGAACGCATTCAATGGCCATGACTACTCCGTTTGTTCACAATTCCATTCAGATTTTTTGCTCTTATATTACTTGTGAACACAATGATCAGAGAAAGAGGTGATCCACAGCAAGCACAAGAAATCATCAGAAAACTGTGCCTCAACACAAAGGCGACATGGATCTTTAAGATACCGTGGATTCTGAAAGCAATTGTACTTGTAAACTCCAGGTGCAATGCTTTCTGACTTAGCTATGAAATCATGATGTATGGATTCTAAGACTATTCAGAAAGTGAATTTCACTATTGAAGCAAGGAAAACTCTCGGACAGCAGGAACTTAAACAGACAAGTTTACAAACCTTGGCCCGCTTCTTCTTGGTACCGTGAAGAGCTTTTGGCCCGTCCTCTGGTGGCACACCTGAATGAGGTTCTGGTGACAAATATGGAAATTAAGTTTGGCTCCTTAGAAGAGTTTTAAAAGGGGGTACTCTATCAGAATAGAAAGGAGGCCCTCTAATAACAATAGGTTGGTACGTTCCCAAATATACATTTCCAAGAAGCCTAAATTTTAGAGGAATATTCATGTCAAAATTTATATTGTCGCACGGGGCTGGCCAGAGACCTGGGATTGAACTCAGGGCTTGTGTGCACCTGGCAAAAGCCCTGCCACTGACTTTCATTCCTAGGCCTTTGATAGTATTTGGAGACCCTGCCTCTGTACTCAGCCTATGCTGGCTTGAATTTCCCCGATGTACTAACTGGGATTACGCAAGTCTTCAATGTTCCTAGCACTCATTGACTTTAAACAAAATACTTCTCCTAAGTCAGGACTTCTCCAATCCACGTGGGAAGACACTGGCCATCACTGGATTCAGCAGCCATGAGGTTTGCAAAAGATTCAGCACCAAAGCTGAGTGAGAAACCCTCAGGAATGAATCCTTAAAATACCACAGACACATGACAATTTACACTTTAACTCTTCCCTTTCTCAAATAGAAACATTTAGACAACCCCTGTTCATCAATACGATTTCCAAATTCATATTTTACACAACTACACAACTTTGTAAATGAAAACCGTGCCCCTTATATCTGACATGCTTTTTTATCCCTTTTGAAAAATGACTTCTCAAAAGTCTCTCTCTGCTGAATGAAGACTCTTTCCCTGTGCCTGTCTTTCTGTGATTCTTTCTGTGGGCTGTCAAAAGGTTTCAAGCTTTCCTACCAATTTCGACCTGAAATGATGGAGAGAAAAGTGACCATGAATTGAAGGAGAAAGGCAGGCCTCTCCATTCATGCAAACGAAGCTGATATCAGGATGTAAGAGCACATTGCTCTACAAGATGGCAAGAGAATCATTTCATCCATCATATTATATTTGTGTGTGCCTTCCTCTCTTTGCACTGCAAGTTCAGATGTAAATAGTTTCAATGATGGCTCTGGGAATCGTACAATACTTTTCTCTTTAAAAGAACTTGTGTGCACTCATCAGATCAGGTATGCAATTGTAGAATGACAGCTAAGAAAAGGATTCTTCTCTGTCCGTACCTTTGGGGGACATGGACACGCTGTCCATTCCTCTACCCTCTGGTTGAGCCACATTGTCAATTCTTGATTCAGTCAAAGGAGAAGACATCGGAACCACATCTACCAAAAAACGTATAAGAAGATTAATAGTGAGTTGTGATACTCGCAAGGAAAATGAAAATGAATTGGAACAGATTTTCAGTATCAGTGAACATTTCAGTTGCAAGAACATCGAGGTGTTTACCAAAATAAATATTTTGGTGTTCAACAATAAACTGTGCAATGCTTTCTCTTTTGAAAGGAGACCAGTTTGACCTATGTGACTTTCCAAAGCCTTTTCCTGAGATGACTGTCTTATACAAAAGTTAACGCTCACACAAAGGGAATGGAGCTCAGTAAGAGTATACACCTAGTGGAAACCCAAGGCACTAGCCTAACTGACAAACAGTACCAGACCAAAAATGCAAGGATAGCTACCCTTAATAGAACGGCCAATGTTCCTAGAATAATATGCACCTCGTGTCAATGACTACCAAGATGTAACACACAGACCAAACGCCTGTTACTTCTGAGTAGGAGAAACATGAAACTGCAGTTTTGATATTCTACACGTGCTCTTTCCTCCAGTCAGATCAGAACCAATATAATCTCAATCTCTACTGAACACAAATACACCAGAGCAAGATGAAATGCTTTCTGTTTCTTCCTCAGTACCCTTTTTCATTTGTCAAGTGATGTGCTCAGTTTGAAGGCAAGCTAATGCTTCCCATTGATTAAACATCAGCCAGAAATATGATCAAGTGGCTCCTTAGTGACATTTCTCTTTAGGGAGGTCCATTGTCTTGCTACTCCTAATGTTCTTGGGGAACAGGAGCATTGGAATCAGCTGAGAATATGTTAGAAATGTAGAAACAAAGACTCCCTGAATCAGAATGTGCTTTCTAGACATGGTCTCCAACAGATGAGTCATTCAAGTGTTGGAGAGTTGTAGCCTCTATTGATTGTCTTTCACTTCCTGTACCTTAATGTATTACTTAAAAGATGACCCACAGATAACTCTGGTTTGTGTCCCTCCATGGGAAGCTCTATAATGAGTTAACTTAACACATGACTTTGTCATCAAACTCTGTGACAATCCCTACAATATAAACTTTTTCACTTTCCCTCTGGGATTTACTGACCTGGACAGTGCCAGATCTCATAAGTTCAATGTGATACACACAGTTTGATCATATGTCCCTGTAGTTAATTTTGGTCAACACACCATTGCTCTGTGTGATCAGAATCAATTCAATGATTTTCCAACCTTGACAAAGACAGAAAATGTATACAAAAATTTCCTCTACATCTCTAAATAATTTTGGTCCTTGGACCTTTTAAATTCAATGCTTTCTCACAACTTAAATGTCTTGTTCTTCCCATTTCCAATGATTGCCTTCAATTTCCCTCCCTCCACTCTGCAGTCTGACTTTCTTCCCCAATGTTAAATTTTTGTACTCTGTGTCCTTCTTTTAATCCCTTGTTCTACTCTCCTCTTTCTTATTCTCCAAAATTCTTTTGTTCCCAGGACCTCCTATAGAAAAATTGTTAAGGTACATTCTCATAGGAATTACCCTCATTCAACCTGATTTTTAAAACTACTGCTCTAAAATTTATAACCTTATATCATTTCAACTCAATACATTGTCATATATCCATTTCATCAACAATTAGAATATACTACGGCACAGGTTTTAGTCATGGCCCCACATGATAAGTGCTTATTATATATTCTTCTTACCTTCCACAACTTCTTTGATCGTCTGCTCTCCTCCTTGTTTAGCATTATCACAGGAACGCTGAAATAAAGGACATGAAGCTTTTTCACAGGACTCACAGAGGCACAAATATTTCTGAATCACCATTTATAGAGACATACAATATATTTCTTTTGAAATCTTTGAGATAAACCTAAGCAAACTCCTATGGAAAACCAAAACATCTGAGATCTGAACCTTCTCCATACACACCAGATTCTGGGAAACTCTTACTATTATTTGGAACCTGAGAGTTTCAATCCAGGATTCATCGAAAGGACACATATTTACTGACAACCTATTAACTGATGTTCCTATTTCCACAAGGTCCTCCCTTCAACAACCCTGATGCTCTTTAAAATCTCTCACCCATAGAGGTTAACTAATTCAAACTGGTTTGGACACTGTCTAATGACAGGACCACCTGTTATGCATTATTATACTTTGAAGACATTTTAATCAAAGAATGACTTTAGAATCCAAGTGAGATATGTGGTGTTACAAGTTGCAATACATATGTTAGACAGAATGGGATCAATGTGGCTGTAGGTTTCTTTTGATCCTGTACTGTTTAGAAGGTCAAAATGTCTTCTGTGCACCAGATGAACAAAATTCAAAGTGCTACAAATATATTAGTATATATTCCCTTTATATGACTCTTCATACCCATGGCTTACAGCATGAAGGTATATGATATGAATAAAATTTAATGAAGTTGAATTGAGGAAGGAAACAGATAGCACAGAAGAACATAGAACATAGTGAGTGCTCCCTGAGTGGTGTGCACCTGCACCATGGAGTAGTGAATAGAGTGATGGAAACAACCCTATGGGGCAACTACAGAGAGCCAGTGACCGAATGAAGGACAGGGATATCACCTTTTAGAAAAACCAAAGCATCAGTTGCAGAAATGGCCTGCAGCAGTGCCAGGAAAAAATGGGCTGAGTTGCAGAGGGAAACCTGCCTTCTTGGGTGTTCACTAGGAGATTCCCAGAATTACCAAACAATCCCTACTCCACTGAAGTCCATCAGTTTCAGCAAGATGAGTCTTGGATTCTGCCTCGTATGTCCAGAATGCGACAAGCACTGACATCCTTCTGAGCAGGTTCTCAGAGTGCAGGACTAGAGGATATCTTCACTAGGATTCCTTTTATCATGCACTCCTTTCTGGGATTGCAGGAACCGTGA
This sequence comes from Sciurus vulgaris, assembly GCF_902686455.1. Lineage (NCBI taxonomy): Eukaryota > Metazoa > Chordata > Mammalia > Rodentia > Sciuridae > Sciurus > Sciurus vulgaris. The sequence continues at coordinate 97,738,693 of NC_136464.1, forward strand.
CTGTTTTTATTTTGATCTCCAAAGCCCAACTGTGACCAGAATTCATGAGTCAGGATGCATCCAGAAAAGGAGGCAAGCTGAGTCCAAGAAATGAATGAAGACACAACTCTCCTCAGAGCTCTGGACGGCTGAAGAAAGGGACAGTAGTCAACTTTGTGAGAAAAAGGTCATGACCGTAATTTTCTCAGGGTATTGGAAGATGGTTGCAGACAGCTGATGGTGGTCCAGGAGGAATGCTGATGCACAAAGCTACACACAGCTGAGTATATCCATGCATGCATGAACTGTCAACCACCATTCTCACAGGCAGCTGGCAAAATGACATTCACACTCACCACCAAAGATATGCCACATATGTCCCTGGAAAATCTAACACATCCCTGAGTGGAAACATATTTTATAAACGCTCTCCACCTAGGAATGACTCTGTGAGAAATCAGGAGCCCTTGCATGTCTCACATCTACAAAATGGATAGTCCGCCTGTCTTCAAGGGAATGGAATTTGAAGAATGGTTTACTTCTAAGTAGTGGCAGGTGCTGCTGGTGATTGTGTCCACACAAAGATGTGCTGATGGTGAGGAAACCTGGAGTTTTGGTCATGCCCTTTGGACATTTTTTTCCTGGCATAAAGCCCCTGTTCCTGGGACATCCAGCAGAGAAAGAGGCTGTGTGAAAGGACCCAAAATTAACAGTGGAAAAGAAAGCTTATCTAATTCACGCCCAATCCTTAGAAGAACTATGAAGTCCACAAGACAAAACATAGCCTTAACACATGTCCAAAGTATCGAGTTTCACCAATACCTACATCCATAATTTCATAGTCTTACATCTCCTGAATGGCTGTCATAAATAATATTATTTTACACATGGCATCTTTTTTTTATTCAGTGATGAGCTTCACTGCACTTAGTAGAAAGTCTCAGAAAGCCTGGTGCTATTTCTTTGTAACATAAACCTTAAGAAATAGATTATAAATTTCTATATTGTCACTGTTTATAATATCATTTTAGTGTAAATACAGAACCAAGAACAAAATTGAGAAAAAATTCCTCCAAAAAAATATGGTAGTAACATATATAGTGTCCAAGGGAAATAATTATATGCAGTATTTCTTATCAGTTGCTAATTATGTGTCCAGGGTAATTTCATGATTTGTACAAAAACTCTTTCAATTGCTAAATATTTATTTAGGTGAAAATATCATAATAGTCATGTAAGAATGATTTAAAAATCATAGTGAAATATATTTATTCACTCCTTACTGAATTTTGTATTTCCTCTGCAGTTGGGAGGTCTTTTCTAATTGACTTTTCTGTATGTTGTGTCCAAGTCCCCAATACTCTTAACTATTTTGGGGAATATTTGTATTAACAAATGTATATTAATAAAGAGAAATCATCATAATCCTATAGAGTGATTTCTTCTGAGCATATTTTCAAATAAAATGACAGGGAGATCATTGATAAACTTTAAGAACAAACATCTCAAAAAGCAAAATTCAGAGCTAGAAAATTAACTTCACAAAAGAGCACTTTACCTCAGTATCAGATTGATTGTTGCCCTCATCTGTTGTAGAATCACTAGGACCAGGTTTATCAGAACATCTTTAGAGTATAAATAAATAAGCATGTGTCAGCACAGATTTTCAAATATAAGCTCTGGTGAATGTTTAAATATAATTAAATCAATATTTTTTGATGATATATTAATAAAATTATAACCCATTTTTGAAAAATTTACCTCTTTCTGCCTCCAATTCTCCCAGTCTATGAAATACTCAATGGAGGAACATTTAGTTCCATTTCAAAAAGTGACAGCCAATATGTTGGCAGAACCTGAGAATAGTTTATCTTCAAAAACTGGCCTGTCTTGCAAGCTAAACTGAAAATCCAATGAATGGTCAACATAATTTTTATTTCCAGTGCTGCAAACAGTCTCTAATAACCGAAGGCAAGGTAGAGATACTTTCCTCTGATTTTCTATCCCTAAATCAAAGAGTAAGTTGAGAAACTCCAAAGTGGCAGTCTTGGTTCTTCGGCATGGAAACTCTCTACTAAAAAGGCCCTATTGCTTCCCTCTACCCTGAAACAACACAGGGAGTTCTCTAAAACATTTGAAATTTTTGAAATTTCAATGTGCGAAAGTCAAAGAATGTATGTATATGTTGTTATTTGAAATACTTGTGCTAGACAGACTGAAATATTATACATCTTAAAGTACTATCTAAATATCTTCCTTCCTGTGGGTGGACAGTCTCAGGTCCCTCTTCTTTAGGACTCAGTGGTAGCAAACAAATAAATCTATGTCCTGTAAAGATGCAGAATCCTGAGAGAAAACTGGGCACAACTGACCCATTATTGGAGTTCCCTTTCCATGTTCCTAGAAGGTGTGTCAATCACTGGCCTCAGTATAAGCATGTTATCAACCACCCAAATGGAGCTCCATGATGGCTTTACCAACCAGTCATTCCTAAGCCCTAAACTTTATGTGCATAGGAAGGACATCACTGAGTTGGGAAAAAAGGTAAAAGTGAGTGGACACCTGCTCTCAGCCATAGATCCATGTGGGCTAGCAACTTCAAGGCCCCTGGTGCTTGAGAGTTTCTATGCCATCCTCACATTCCTATGTGCTTTGGAGACTCTCTCTGCCCAGTGGATTAAATTATTTTTACCCTCTTTCATCAAAACCTTGAAGTTTTTCAGTCCTCCAATTAAACAACAAGAAATTGTTGACTTATTCAGGATGCCCTTCAACCTCCCATTTTAATATGCCTTTTTAAATAGCTCCTGATATCCTGTATCATTAATTCTTGTTTTGTCTTTATCAAACTGGTCATAAACTTCAATATTCTCATCATTTTCTCAAAATCCTCATTCCTACCCAACACAGTGTCATTGTTGTTCAACCTTGCCCTTTCTCTGTCAGTGTCATTCTGATGCTCTATCACTGAGGTCTCTTCCTAATTCCATTTTTATCCTCTTCACTTGAGTTCCTAAACTCACTCCCCCATTCTATTAGTAAAACCTTTGCCTAAAGAATAAAAATAAGGAGGAGGACTGGATTGGAATTAAGGAACCCAAGTTCAAATTCTATTGCTGCAATATTCTGTATCAGAAAAGTTTTCTTGATATCTTCTAAGTTTCAGGTTCAGCATCATAAGCACCATTTAGCCAGTATTTTACACATATTTTTAGGTATATAGGACACTTGGATTTGTTGCTAAGATCTCTTAAATCCTTAACCTTTTTCTACTTTTTATTGGGTCTTTCAGGAGAAAAAAGAAATTTTTAGCTGACAAACATTTTTGGAAAAGAACAAAAAGAAAGAGCAAAAGAGCAGAAAAGAAAGTGAAAAGAAAATCATAGAAAAAAGAAAAAACTAGAAAATTAAGTCTTCATAGACCAAACAAAAAAAATAGCCCAGACACTTTCAAATCTGTTTCTAAGAAACAAGTGATGAACATCTAATATGGTTTCTAGTCCAGACTAGAATATTCAAAAATGGTAATAGATCTTTTTACTTTTCATTCCTTAATAGGTTAACATACAAATTTTTAAGATCTATAAAATCTTACCTGATTAAGGGGTCATCTTTAGAACTTTCATACACTATTAAATAAAAGGATAAAAAATCTTTAATCAACTACTGAAAATATAAAATATTAAAGTATATGACTCTAATGCTTTATTATAAAGTATTCCTTTGGGACCATAGAGGGAGATGATTCTAGATTAAATATTCATAATTCTGATAATAGACAATGCATTAAGAACTCCTATGTCCCTTTTTCTGTATTTATCAAACACAAGGGCAAAGAATGGGATTCATCATATTTTGTTACTAAAAAGTAAAATGCTATGTCCTATCCTATCTGAAAGATACAAATTTGGCAGAAAGTATCATTAGTAGAATTAGTAGTAATGAGCTGACAGTATCAAACAAACCTCATTAGTTTTCTGGAATAAAAGCAGGAACAATTATAAGAGTATGTGCTTATTTTGTTAGGACATACAACAGCCTCTCCAGATTTTCAGTCAAAATTGCCCAATTTATGATGAAATACTCTTTCACAAGGAAGTAAATGTGTAGGAAGTGTCCTTTGTGGCATGGCAAAAATCAGGCAACAGACCAGGGACTGAGATACTTACAAAGACATTTTGGCTTAAAGTTAAGAAGAGTCCAACAGAAATCAATGTACTTACACTCACTAATGCTGTTCTAGTGAGCAAACAAATCTCTTGGCTTTCTCTACCTTATACATGATAAAAAGAAGGCTTTACCTTCCATAGAAAGAACCACTAGAAATATGACACACTTGAGAGTGCAAACCCTTTGATCCATACCTCACTGTCATAGAGAAATTTAAAAAGAAACACTAGGGAGTTAGCAGCAAGTTGTCAATGAATAATAGCTGATATGAAAACATATTTAAATACATTATTAACTCACTCAAGCTTGCAGAATGTGTCAACTCCTAGTGGGAGAGAAAAATCATTTTCCACTTCATGTAAGGTAAGAAACAAAATAAAAGGTAATGTGACTCTTTTGGAATTTACCATAACAGAGAATCTGCTGATAAAAAGGGTAGGGATGGAGCTCAGTGGTAATGTGCTTGCATAGCATGCATAAGCCCTGGATTTAATCTCCAGCAAGAAAAATGATGATGATGATGATGATGATGATGATGATGACGATCTTAATAATAACTGTTTATAAAGAATACCAGTCCTGCTATAATAATATAAACTGATTTCACACTCATCCCTAAACATTTTAACTCATATATAGTATTCATTCCTTAGTCTTATTTCCAATGGCAAGGTAGTTGTAAAAGGCTTTCCGATAACACTTTACAAAACTATAGCCTCTTGAGGATGTCTTCTTCCATTGTGAAAGAATCCACCTGGTCCAAACAGAGCAGGATGATCCCATTACTGCTGTGCCATCCAGTGTGATGTCATTCCCCTCGATCCTCCATATTTTGTGGCAAATCTCTACAGATATCATGTTTTTTCAGCATGTAAACTATATGCCCTCATATCCTATGTTGATGAATAAAATTTTAAAAGTACAAAACAAGGGTTGAGATTGTGGCTCAGGCAAAGAGCACATGCCTAGACTGCATGATGCTATGGGTCCAATCAATAGCTCCACAAAAGAAAAAATGGAAAAAAAAAAAAAAAAGCCTACCTCAAGTGACTAAATTTCATTACCTTGGAACCTTAATATTTTAAATATTTAAAAAGATACCTATTGTATTGTTCCACCTATATAATCATTCTGAGCAAATCAAAACTCTCCATACAGTAAAACCATCAGTGGTTGCAAGAGGATATTAGATATGGGAGGTAGATAAATATGTAGAGCTCAGAAACTTTTAAGAACACCAAAACTGTTCAGCATATGATACTAAGATTGTAAATACATGTCACTACTCATTTACCCAAACAGAGAGAATGTATGGCACCAAGAATGTACCCTAATGCTAACTATAATGTGGGATGATATTAATGTGTCAAGGTAGAGTCATCATTTATAAAAGGTGTATCCTTCTGATGGAGGGTAACTGATAACAGAGGAAGACATGAATCTGTGGAAGGTACAGGGAATGTGGAAAATCTCTATACCTTACCCTCTTCTCAATTTTTCTGTGCATCTAAAACCACCCTAAAATATAAATTTTCATAGGGGCTGAGGGTACATTCAGTGATAGAGCACTTGCCCAGTATGTACAATGCCTTGGATTGGATTACCACTACTGAAAATACAAAAAGTTTTTAATTCAAAAAATATTAAACTTACAGAAAAACAGAGTCACCTTCAAATTGGGAATAAATATCAAAGCAGCAGGATATGAATATTATCTCCTAACCTTAAGAATTTGAAAATTCACAAAAAACAAATTATTCAATTTAATGCTTAGGCAAGAAAGTAATCAATAAAATGATAGAATATTCCTTCTTGCTTTAGTGCCACAAATCATTTTTAGTGACAAAATTATCTGTAATAATCTTCCTTTACTAAATCCAATCCACTTACAATACTAATTGCATAGAAAATCCATTTTTAGGACCACCTGCTCTGGGGAGAATAAAACAACAATAATAATACATAGTCCCTGTGAACAATCTGTTGCATTGACTGGGTGAGAAATAGCTAAACAACACAGTTGTGGCTTGGGGGCATGATGGACAAAACCTGCCAACTATTTTGAACAACATGGAGCTTGTCATGGAATGGATCATGGGTGGTTCCACCCTATGTGATGAGAAATGAGACCAGTTGCATGTGGTGTCAAGAAAGATACAATTCTAAGACCATTAAGATGAAGGGAAGAAATTTACTTGGTTTCCAAGGTTCACAGTTGAGCACAAAACTCTCTAATTTGACTGATGCCCAATACACAGTCTGAAGGATCATGAGAATATGCTATAGCTTGGACACATGGCACATCTCTAGACACAAGACCATAGTCCTAGAGACAAAATATATGACTTCTTGGCACAACCCACATAGTGCCAAATCTCTGTAGCTGTTGTAGGGCTTGTTGTTGCCCACACATTGACCATACCACTGTGCACAGACTAATAGTCCTTGGACAGTATGCACACCTAACCAGAAATAAGTGTCTCATCCATGTTCTTCATGGAGGAAAAATGTTTGACTCATTTTTCCTTTATCTGTCATTTATACTTTCTCTGCTATTATTTTGGTATTTTGTTTCATTTTTATCTTATTTCTTATTATACCATTCTTTCTTAATTTCCAGGGTCTCATTGCCCCTTTTTAAGTAATTATAATTTTATGAATGTTTGACAGCTTGATTCTATAACAGTTTTCTCCTTTGCTTCCTGGTGTTGGGTTGCTTGTTCATTGATTGATATTATATATCTGTATCTGCACTGTTTTTATGTTCTGAGTGTTATTGTTGTTTCATTTCTTCCCTCTGAGCTGGGGATCCAGCCCCACACCTTGAACACATCTGGTGGGTGGCTTTGCCACTCCATGACACTAATAGCACAGGTGAGAGAAACTGCACCTTACTCAAACCTTGGAAAATATTTCAATTTAAAGAATAGTGGAGATAAAAGCCCATATGACATGAATGACTCCAAGTAGGTATGGACTAGAATACAGTCTCTGGACACTCACCCTATTGCAAGAGTAGAGAAAAATGTCACAACATCTATGGACACTGCACCTACACAGATCCTCATTCTAGGTCTCTCCCACACACTTGTAGTTAGCACATTATTGATAAGGCTGGAAGATTGGCCATGAGATTGCATTCTAGATATACCACTGTCTGCAACCCTATTGCCAATGGCATGACTCCACTCTTTTCAAAAAATGTTCAAAGAAATTTGGTCCCTCAGATTCTGACAGTACAAACTGTGTTGAAAATCATGAAACACAGCCAGAGAGGTCATAGGGAAACTACACTACAAAGTGCAGTTGGAAATAAATTCAACAATGCACAACAAAGCAATAGACCAGAACATAGCAAGAGAAAATTATTTCCTAAGAAGGCCCTCACATAAATGTAGAACTGATATATATTCCCTCTAGATGTACAAAATAAAAGAAGAATAAAGGGAACATAGAAGACACAATTAAAAACTAAACTTTGTGAATCATACGTACAGACCAAACAGAAGAGGTATAGGCTATAGGCATAGCAAAATTGTTCAGTGAAATAGTACCAGAATTTTTCCCAAATCTTGGGAAAGGTTGTGAAATCAGGTACAGGAAGCATTTACAACTCCACGTGTACATAACGAGAAAAGAATCACTCTATATTATTATATTACATAAAATTACCAAATACAAATCAAGAATGAATGTTGAAAGCTGTCGGACAGAAAAGCTAAATGATTTATAAAGTAAGCCTATCAAATGAGCAACCGGTTTCTCAACAGAAAATTTAAAGAAAATCCCTGAAGAAATGAACAAAGAAAAAAAAAACTGGAAAGTGATTGGAAAGGGTGGACATAATGTTAAGCAGGATAGGTTAGAAACATAAAGCCAAATATGGCATGCTCTCCCTCATATGTGGATTATGGAAAAAATAAGAACCTGAAAAATAGAAAAGATATTACTAGGAAATGGGAAGGGTACTGAAGGCATGGGAGTGAGGGAAGGGAAAGAAAGTGAAGGAGGAAGGGTGAATAAGATTCAAGTAAGAAGTATATATATGGAAATGTCAGAGTGAATACCAATTATTTGTGCAAATAAGGAGTCAACATTTGTAATTAAAAAGATCATCTATTTTAGAACAAGTTCAAATTGCTTTAATGTCACTATAGAGGAAACACAACTTACCAATTTCAAAATCTTTTTCTTATTTACATAAAAAATAAAAATCCATAAAATATCTTATATACAATATGTAACACAGTCAAAACTATTAATGTAAATTTTTTCAGAAAATATTGTTTCAGATTATTAAGTTCCTATAATTAACTTCTTAAATACTGTATTCAAAGCTATTAAGAAAAAAATTAGAAAAAATATGAATGCAATTTATACTTTAACTTTTTCACCGCTTGTGATCAAAACATTTTTATTCTTACTTATTTAATAGGGCAGGAACAACAAGAGAAATTCACTATTAGAAGTCTTACCTTTTTTGGTACTTTCCCCAATTTTAGGTTTTGCTCTTGTACAATCAAAAATTATTTTCCTATGGTCATGTATAGAAAATAAAATTAGTATTTTAATACTGAATATAAAATATTAGCCAAACATATTAACTCAAGAGAATTTTAGACATCAGAGCTAATAACAGAATTTTGTCCCATGTATTTCAAATATGCAAGCTCTGTAAACATTTTATTAACCATATAATTATTTGTATTTTTTTTCCATTTTGGTTTGTTTCATTTTTGAGCTGAGGTTTCACCAGGCTGGTCTCGAACTCCTGGGCTCAAGCGATCCTCCTGCCTCAGGCTCCCAAGCATCTGAGGTTAAGTCATGTGCCACTGCACCCATAGGCTTGTAATTAGAGAAGAAAAAGAAAAGGTGAAATGATCATGAATCAAGTACAATACAGCTCAATACATTAACTGGAATAGCTTCACATAAAGAAAAATGTCCTGAACTCAGATCCTTTTTCTGCAACCAATAAGTCTTTGATCTTGCTCAAGTCATTTCTCTTGGGCTCAAGTTTCTTTCTAAAAGATAAGATCGAACTGCATTAGTTCACCAACCAGGTTGTTATGAAGATATAAGGAAATAATATTAAAACATGCTAAAAGAAATAGTAATGAAATAATTAATTCTGCAAAGCTGAACTATTTTGGAAACCCAATTGAAACTCATCACAAGTTTTAATATTCATATGTTATGGTTATTGGAAAATACTATTAAGTTTTTATTTTGGTTATTGGCTGTGTTCATCTTTACATCTTATAATTTAGGTCAAATCAGGATTTGAATAATTTGTAGTCTAACTTATTTATAAATATCTTATATTCTTTAATTACATAATACATTTTCCCTGTTATGAAACTAATCAACTGCACCCAGGGCAGAAAATTAACAAATGCCAAAATTTGACTTGTTCTGATACTATTCCTCTCTATCATGTCAAATGGAATCAGCAGATCTTTATTAGAATGATGCTTAATCTCCATGTTCATGCCTTGAATGATAAAAATTCTCTTTTATACATGGATACAGATGAGTCATTATGCGATTTAACTCTCTTAGATCCAAAGAATCAGTTTTAGATCCAAAGCATCTAAAGTAGAATTCTGCTTAATGACTTCCCTGTGAGGCAGAACTTGAAATATTGTGAAACCTTCAGACACAGGTACAATTATCTTGGGAAATTTTCATCACGGTTGAATAAAAATCACTAGAGATGCCAATCAAAATTATTACACTTCCCCCTTGGAAACAGTGATATGGGATCTCCTCAAATTTAAAAAACAAAAAGTGCTTCACAGAATGTAATGAGGGCTTTTGGTACAGATCTGGTAGCAAAGATGAAAAGAATCTCTGATTTATTTATTTATTTATTTATTTTTTATTTATTTATTTTTTGTGGTGCTAGGGATTGAACCCGGGGCCTTGTGCATGCAAGGCAAACACCCTACCAACTGGGCTATGTCCTCAGCCCTGTGTAAGCTTTTAAGTGGAGGACAGACAAGGACAGTGGGCTTACAATATATGTGATTAAAGCTAGCTGGCCTACATACCAAAGCAGAATGCTGCTGCTTTGAGAATTGTAAGTGAGCATAACAGTGCACATATATGTGAACTTAAAAAAACAAAAAAGTGCAACAGTCAAACCTAAGTGTGTATTTTCATGAGGACTTAGTGACAGTGATCAGTCAGGACAACCAGGTAGTAAAATTTAACCCTTACCACACTGCAAGACCAGTTCTAATAGCAACATGATAGCAACAGAATTGACAGAAAAGAGTGTTTTCTCCCTCCTCCAACTCAGTAGTAAAAGAGGACTGTCTTCCTTGAATCTAAGGCATTCATTGGTACTGGGGAGATTCAAGAAGGATAGTGGAAAAGTTAGCTCCCAGGGAAAAGTAAGGAGATTTCTTACTAAACAATATTTCAAGACACAAATACCTAATTAGAAAAATCAAAGTTGTGACACTGTTTTCCATGGGTAGACATTATATTTGGAATGAAGTGGATAATTCTGGCATCTATAGGGATAAAAGTTTTTAAAGTTCTGAGATATGGGCTGAAGCTGTATCTAAGTGGTAGAGGATTTGTTTGAGGACCTGGATTCAATCCCCAAAACTAGCAGGAAAAGAAAAAAAGAAAGTTCTGCAATGAATCCTGCACTAACCACTACCTTCAAATTAGCTTAGACTTTTGTGGTGTTTATTGTTGATGAAGAAACTCTGAGACTACCATTCTTAACAATTTGAATTATAAATACTGAAGTGATATGTAAGATGCAAAAGTACTTATTCTGAACTTCCACTTAATTTTGATCATTATTTTAATTAAAACACTTACATATTGCAGCCACCGGCAACACAATAACATAATGCAGTCCCTCCATTCTGATCTTCTGCAAAGACATCAACCCCTTCTTCAATAAGAAGCTTGATTATGCCTGGGGATTCATATTGCACAGCAAGCATGAGGGCCGTTCTAAAATAACAGAGAAATCACTTTGTCATTAGGTACTTTAATAAAGATGTGTAAAGAGATAATTTGATGTATATTATCAATTTCATATCTTGTTTTACATATACTAACACACAAACATATTGAGGGATCATCTGTGCAAATCATCTTTAAGTCTAAAAGAAAAAAATCTAAAAAAAATAAAAAATAAAAATAAATAAAGAGGAAGCCTCTTGTCTCAATGGGGAATTACATAGTAGAAGTTATAAACATAAAATCTCCTGATAAACAAAAACTGTGATGAGGTTATCTATCTGAAGCAGATTAAAGATTCCAAAGAAGAATGCTCCATTTCTTCCTTACTTTGATGTACATATTGTAACTCATAATCACCTAAAAGTCATGCAAATAAAGACTGTGAGCAGACTTTAAACAACAACAATAATAATGGAGATAATAAATCATTATTGCTTCAGTTAATTACAAGGAAAAGCATTAGCTGTGTAATGAAATAAATGCTATTATTTATCATCTCCTTTCTATTCACTGCACACCTATGTTTTTCTTCATTAAAGAAAATGTTTATGCCATTTAATTTTTTTCTTCCCCCAGCCCTTGCCAATTAGACATAAAAGCATCAGGGCTGGGGTTGTAGCTCAGTGGTACAGCACTTGCCTAGCACATGTGAGGCATTGGGTTTGATCCTCAGCATCACACAAAAATGAATAAATGAAGGTATTTGTGTTCATCTACAACTAAAAAAATTTTTTAAAAGAATGAAAATCATCAAAATACATAAACAACATCTAGCAATAGCAATTAAGGCTCACTTAGGATAAGCTAACATTAATACTCTTTAAAAAAAAAAAAGCAATTTAGAGTAAGCCAAAAGAAAAAATAATTATCAGAGCCTATTTATGCTCAATATACCATTTTAAAGGAAAAGCATATGAGGAATAGAAGTTAAAAATAAAATAGAGAGGTCGAGAAATTCATTATTCAACCAAATAATGCTAAAATCCATACTTATTTAAACTTTAGATAACATACGATCATGTTGCTTTAGTCAGTTTTTCACTGCTGTGCCTAAAGAACCTGAGCAGCACAACTGTAGAGGAGAAAAGGTTTAATTGAAGGCTCATGGTTTCAGGGGTCTTAGTCCATAGAAGCTTGGCTCCAATTCTCAGGGCTTAAGGGGAGGCTTAACATCATGAAGGGAGAATGTGGCAAAGGGAAGCAGCCCACATCCCGGTGTTTAGGAAGCAGAGAGAGGTCTCCACTGGCCAGATAGAAATATATACTACAAGCCACACCCCCAACTCCCACCTCTTCAGTTACCAATGATTTAATCCCTACCATGGGATTAATTCACTGATTAAGATTCTCACAATCCTATCATTTTTCCTCTAAACCATCTTGCATTGTCTCACACATGTGCTTTTGGGGGACATCTCATATCCAAACCATAACACATGTGAACAACAAAACCAACTATTTCTACCCAAAATATGATTTATGTTCTTATTTTTTATTTATCCCAAAACTTATAAGTTAATATTTTCCTTCCCATTAATTTAATATTTGACCTGATTGAATAAACTACTGTACCTGCCCCTATTATCAACTGCATGTACATTTGCTTTTGCCTTAATTAAAAATTCTGCCATATGGTGTTTGTTTTCCTTTAGGGCAAGTAAAAGTGGTGTGTGGTCATCCTGGAAAACAAGAACAACAATTTAATAACAGAATTGTTTATTTCTCAATCGAACTGAAAATCTTATAACAGACCATATGAACATTAACATATACTATATAAAGTAACTGAAGGGCAGCCTCTTCCTTCTACTATCCTGCACTTCCACACAAACTGCTCTTTCACTTTTAAATGCCCTCCTCTGTCTAGAAGGGTACATGAACTCCAGTCATCTCCCAAACTTGTTTCAAAGTTTTAGTCTTTCCAGGGATTTTTGCCTCTCTCACAGCCTTTATCATGGTATCTTGAAGTTAGGTGATTGCCACTGGCCCCCATCAATAATAAAATTCTTGAGGACAGAGACTGCATCTTTATTATCAATGACCCCACATCTAAAACACAGTAGTAAAAGGACTTTAGTATCTTCTTGAATTAATGAGCTAAACTTTCATTTATAGAGCAGGGCTTATCAATCTATATTCCAAAGAATTTCTACTTTTCCAGAAATACCAAGCCTAATCAGAAAATTTCCTTGATGCACTATAAGAGAAATACTACAAAGTTATGCATCAAGGATCCAGGGATAAGGAAATATCTTTACCATTGACAACACCTAGTTGACAATGCTTTCCCATAGTATACATTCACATTTGGAGAGCTCAAGTTGCAGGAATACAACTCAGAATTTTCCAGTAACATGGGAGGTTCCTTTATGCTACACAAACCATTTTGATTCTCTTCTATTTAGTGTCAATATCCTAAACAACAATATAAGGCACTTCTTCTCCACATGGGTCTCTAGGAAAATGAGCTCTGAGTTAAAAGAGAGAGACTTCAAATGAACTTTGATTCCTTTGGTACCTGTGTTTTCTCCTATAAAAGGTGACATTAATCTTAAAGTTAATACAAAATGTATTCTCAGTTTTAATAATCATCCTGGAACCCTAAAGCACATCAATTTTATCAAACACTTTTTCATTCTTGTTCCATTTGAATTGCTACTTAAATTTATTTATAATTTTAGGTATAATAGAATTCAGAATGTGTGTATTGACAAAAAGTTTTATATTGACTCACATGGATTTTATAAGTGTCATAAAAGAATAAACATCCACAAGTTTAAGAGACAAAGCTGAAGACAAAATAATTCTGCTTGCACTATGTATATACTATCCACCTCTAACTATGAGTAATCTAATGAAAGTTACAGAAATTCTAATGGGAATATGACTTTTGTAGTATACATAAGGAAAACATTTTAAAAACATCAATTTCTAAATTCTAAAGTTCAATTCCATTTAAGAGATTAATCTATTCCACAAGCCATATCCATGTAACTGAATAGAAACTATCATGAAAACCAGGAAATTTTATCAAAATGTACTATAAAACAGGTGTTATAAAAATTTTATAGAGGCAAAGTACAAGATTCTGAGTGAATGAATGCCACAGCTTGCTGGCAGCAAACTGGAGAATACACATGCCTGGTATGAAGGGGGCAGGCACCATGAGCACAGCACACTTCGCAGTAACATGTACTCAAAGGAGACCTCATGAGGTTCTTTAAAAGAAACTTAAACTCCAAATTTCTGCATGAATCTCCTGAATTTTAAATGTTGACTCAACTCACCTAAATTTATATTAACTAAATATACCCATGAGATGAAAAAATTTTCAAAATTTGCTACTGTTCTAACCAAGGAAACCCTTATTATAAACATTTATTGACATGTCACTGTTGAAAGAAATGTATTTCAAATATTTTGAAAATAAATATGGTGAATGTATACCTTGTTTTGGGCTTCAATATTTGCATTATGTGACAGTAGTTTTGCTGCTATTGATGTGTTGTCAGTATAAACAGCGTGATGGAGAGGAGTTTCACCATTGGGGTCCTGAACATTTAGATCAGCACCATTTTCAAGAAGAATAGTTACACATTCCTCTTCCTGCTGTTGGATGGCCTGTTGGTTTGATACCAAGAAATAGATCGTCAGTTTCAAGAATTCAAGACAAAAGTTCCACAGGTTTTGCTAATTAGTTATATTTCAATGATATTAATCTAATTTTATTCTAAGTATGTAAATCTAACTCATCCCCTGCAGAAATACTTTGCTACATCTACCTTAATCAGAGGTGTGTTGTTGTCACTGTCACAGAGGTGAATGTTGCATTTCATCTTTACTAGAAGAGCCACCACTTTTCCCTGACCATAGGCACATGCATAATGTAGAGGGGTCCTATGAAAGTAAGAGGATTTGTTAGGAGGTCATACAACTCCCACTTAAAACAATTATTCATGCCATTGTGAACATTAAATAGCATGCAATTCCTCTCTCTTCAAAACAATTTCTCCAGAAGAAACAATATTTACTAGCTGTTATTACTAAATTAATGAAGGATCAGTTTATTCTAGCATCCTATTCCACTGACTTCTTTCCTTTCCCCTGCCCACCACTGTAGAAGATCAATCTGAAGGTCACTCAATACTGAGCCATATCCAGAACACTTTTAATTTTTCATTTTGTGATAGGGTCTCACTAAGTTGCCCAGCTCATCTTGAACTTACAATCTTTCTGCCTCAGCCTCCCAAATCACTAGGATTACAAGCATATAACATTGCTTCCATCCCCATTGAATCTTGAAGTTCATCTGGAAGATTAAAAGTATCATAATAGCCAAATTAAAAAAAGCAACCCTGGGAAGGAAGAGTGATGCAGGACGTATCACCATACCAGACTTTAAACCCTGCTATAGAGCAAGAGTAATAAAAATGACATGGTATAGGCACCAAAATAGACACGTAGACCAATGATACAGAATAGAAGACACAGAGATAAACCCACCTACTTACAGTTATCTCATACTAGACAGAGGTGCCTAACACAAACACTGGAGAATAGATAGCCTCTTCAACAAATGGTGCTGGCAAAACTGGAAGACTTTATGCAGGAAAATGAATTAAACTCCTATCTCTGACCCTGTACAAAACTTAAATCAAAAAGGATCAAGGGCAGAAAGCCCTGGGTTCTAATCCCCAGCACCGCAAAAAAAAAAAAAAAAAAAAAAAAAAAAAAAAAAATTAAAAAAGGATCAAGGATCTAGGAACCAGATCTGAGACCCTTCACCAAACAGAAGAAAGAGTAGGCCCTCATCCTCTTAATGTTTGCTTAGGACAAGACTTCCCTAACAAGACCCCCAGAGCACAAGACATAAAAGCAAGAATCACTAAATGGGATGGATTCAAACTAAAGAGCTATTTCTCAGCAAAGGAAACAATCTATGATGTGAAGAGAGAGCCTACAGAGTGGGATAAAATATTTTCCACACACACTTCAGACAGAGCACTAATGTACAAAATATATGAAGCATTTCAAAAGCTTTACACAAAAAATACAATCAAACCAGTCAATAAATGGGCTATGGACCTGGGTAGAACTTTCACAGAAGAAGACATAAAGGTAATGCACAAATATGTGGAAAAGTGCTCATCATCTCTAGAACGAAGAGAAATACAAATGAAAATCACCCTAAGATTTCACCTAACTCCAGCTAGAATGGCTATTATCAAGAACCCAAGCAGTAATAAGGGTTGGTGAGAATGCGGGGAGAAAGGCACTCTCATACATTGCTTGGGGAGATGCAGGCTGGTACAGCCACTCTGGAAAGCAGTGTGGAGATTCCTCAAAAAACTTGGAATGGACACACCATTTCACATAGCTCTCCCACTCCTCAGTTTATACCCACAGTACTTAAAATCTGTATACTACAGCAAAGCAGTCACCTCAAGGCTTATAACAGCTCAATTCACAATAACAAGATTGTGGAACCAACCTAAATGCCCTTCACTTGATGAATGGATAAAGAAACTGTGGTATATAGACACAATGAAATACTACTCAACCATAAAAAAGAATAAAACTATGTCATTTGCTGGTCAAGGGGTGAGTTGGGGAATATCATGCTAACTGATATAAACCGATCCCAAAAAAACCAAAGGCGGAATGTATTCTCTGATATGTGGATGATGACACTTAATGGGGGAGGGAGAATTGTGGGGGGACAGTAAGGGAGAATGGATGACCTTTGAATTGTATAGAGGGAAATGGGGTGGGAGGGGTGGGGGAAGGAAAGATAGTGGACAGAGACCGAGAGTATTACCCTATGTACATGTATGATTACACAAATGGTGTGAATCTATGTTGTGTACAACCAGAGAAATAAAAAGTTGTACACCATTTGTGTACAATGAATCAAAATGCAGTCTGTAAAAATGAAAGGAACATTTGTTCATTAAAAAAAGAAATTACTATCCAGCACAATGCTGTAGCAGCAGATGTGGAGGCAGAGGCAGGAAGATCATGAATTTAAAACCAGTCTAAGCAAATTCAAAAGGCAGCAATCTATCGAGACCCTGTCTCTAATAAAATATTTTTGAAAGGTCCTGTGGATGTGGGTCCCTGGGCGCAAACCCCAGTGTGCAAAAAAGGAAGAAAATTGAAAGAAAGAAAGAAAGAAAGAGAGAGAGAGAGAGAGAGAGAGAGAGAGAGAGAGAGAGAGAGAAAGAAAGAAAGAAAGAAAGAAAGAAAGAAAGAAAGAAAGAAAGAAAGAAAAAGAAAGAGAGAGAAAGAAAGAGAGAGAAAGAGAAACACATTAGGGAGGGAGGGAGGGAGGGAGGAAGAAAGGAAGGAAGGAAGGAAGGAAGGAAGAAAGGAAGGAAGGAAGGAAGGTAGGAAGGAAGGAAGGGAAGGAAGGAAGGAAGGAAGGAAGGAAGGAAGGAAGGAAGGAAGGAGAAAAAATGAAAGAAAAAGTAAACAGCAGAGCTCAGAGCAAACTTCATGAGCTCCTGGAAGACCCAACAGGAGGCGACCAGGCTCCACACCATGCAGAGTGCTCCATTGCACTCAACTGTCATGCTGTCATGGCTGGCTGCCCAGGTGTCCTTAGGCCCCAGAGCCCTGGGGTCCCTGGGGTTTGTCTTCCTTGCCAGGTAGGGCATAGTGCCAAGAGTACCTCTCTTTCTTAGGGTTCTGCTCCTGCCATTCGCTTTCTCCGGGTCCAAGGGCTCTATCAACCTAGGCAGCCCAGAACTGCAGCTAGAGTTTCCACACATGTTGCAAGACTGCTGGAGGACAGAACTGCACCACAAAGGCCAAGGAAGAGGCCTTGCTGTTCAGTTGTCCCTCTACTCCAGTGGATACCCCTCCCAAGTAGGGGTCCATTCTATACATGCAGCCACCTACCTAACTGAAGGCCAAAGGCATTGGGGGTAGGCCCAAGGGGGAAAAACTGCAAAAACAAAACAAGGGGTAAAACACACTATCTTCCCACTTCGAAGAATTCTTATAAGGATGATCAGTCGACTCGATGTATTCCTACATACAGGCCAACAAATGAATAGAGGTGTGGGTCTATATGTGCAATATTTTTGTCATATTGTATTTTCCTACAGGATATATAACATGTTTTTTCCTTCATAAAATATTCTTTCCTACTTTATAGTAAGACCTCACTATAAGGTTAGGGTGAGGGTTAGGATTAGGATGAGGAATGGTTTCTCCTAGAAGCGGACTGGGAAAGTAGGCAGGTCAGCCTCCTCCAACCACAGGTCAATAGACTTTGCCCAAACCATCCCAACTCTGCCTCTTGCCTAGCTCTGTCCCTGAGGTTGGAGACTGCTGAAAGCAGGACCTTTGCAGGACAGGAGGGAGGTAAAGACAAGCACACAAAGTTGGCCCTGGTCCAGGTTGATGCTGCTAGTCCATGCCCACGGGGTCAGGCACGCCCCTGGGACCTGTCAGGAGGCACACTCCCACCCGCCACACGCCCTCTGACCACTTTCTCTCCCTCCCCACTACTTTCCAGGTGCAGCCCGCCCTCCCATTCCGTGGGTGAGCAGATCTTCAGAGCTCCCAGCCTCCTGCAGGCTTTCCTCTGCACCTGGGACACCTGCTCAACTGGGTTTCTCTGTAGCTGTTCATTAGGACAGCCTGGGAGACAGACTGTCCCCAGGTCTACAGGTACTAAGGCGTGCTGAGGACTCCCTGGGCATACGAAAGCCACGCATCTTGGTGAAGGAAGACCTGGCCACCCATCTGCCCTGTCTCCTCAAGGGCATGGCTGGGATGGTGCAGGCTTTTTCCTATTGGACCTGCCTTCCCCGGTAGTCCCCTTGCCTCTGGAACCCCGGGACTCCCAGACTCTATTACCTGTTCTTCTTGTCTATGTCATTGACATGACAGCCCCCCCCCCCCCAACAAGGAGACGCTTTACTCCTTTTACATCACCACTCGTGGCAGTTTTATGGATCCTCCCGATCGGGTTGTATCCGTCAACTTTAGACCCGGCGCGAACCGCAGCAAATATCTTCTGCCTTGAGGTCATCCTCGGGCGTCAGAGACCTTGTCCCTTTCCCTGGACCTTTCTCTGCCTCTAGGAACCACTAATGGGGTTTATGGACGGGCCCCTTTAGTCTGTCCACAGCCTGCGAACAGGGGCCCGCCGGGACTTCAACATAGGCCAACAACCAAATACTCGTTGAGCATTAACGTTGCACACAGGTGAACACCAGAGCCACGGAATCTATTCAACTGGCGGTGATCAGGCTCCTGAAAGTTGAGCCGCGCCAGCTCTAGCCAGCGCGTGAGCTCTACCACCCAGTTAGAAGGTGGAGGTGGGACACGGGGTCAAAGAGGCGGACAGCTACCTGCCCAGGTCCGGGCTGCCACGGGTAGACCATGCCCACCGGGTCAGGCACGCCCCTGGGACGTGTCAGGAGTCAGCTCCAGTCCTCCACAGACCCTCTGGCCACTTTCTGCCCCTCCCACCTGCCTTCCAGGTGCAGTCCCGCCCTGCCCTCTCCCTAGGTGAGAGGATCTTCAGAGCTCTCAGTCTCCTGCAGGCTTTCCTCTGCACCTGGGACACCCGCTCAAATGGGTTTCTCTGTAACTACTCATTAGGAAGGCCTGGGTGACAGACTGCCCCCAGGTCCACAGGTACTAAGGCGGGCTGAGGACTCCCTGGGCATATGAAAGCCACACATCTTGGTGAAGGAAGACCTGGCCACCCATCTGCCCTGTCCCCTCAAGGGCCTGGCCGGGATGGTGCAGGCTTTTACCTATTGGACCCACCTTCCCTGGTAGTCCACTTGCCTCTGGAACCCCAGGAATCCCAGACTCTATTACCTGTTCTTCTTGTCTATGTCATTGACATGACAGCCCCCGCGAACAAGGAGACGCCTTACTCCTTTTACATCACCGTTCCTGGCAGCTTTATGGATTCTTCCGATCGGGTCGTATCCATCTACTTTAGACCCGGCGCCAA
The DNA here is from genome assembly GCF_902686455.1 of Sciurus vulgaris. Classification (NCBI taxonomy): domain Eukaryota; kingdom Metazoa; phylum Chordata; class Mammalia; order Rodentia; family Sciuridae; genus Sciurus; species Sciurus vulgaris. Next base: position 97,758,812 of record NC_136464.1, read on the forward strand.
CCGCAGCAAATGTCTTCCGCCTCGAGGTCATCCTCGGGCATCAGAGACCTTGTCCCTTCCACTTGACCTTTCTCTGCCTCTGGGACCCACTAATGGGGTTATGGACCGGCCAATTTAGTCTGTCCACAGCCTAGAACAGGGGTCCGCCGAGCTTCGGGATAGGCCAACAAACAAATAGTCGTTGCGCATTAACGTTGCACACACGTGAACACCAGCGCCACGGGATCTGTCCAACTGGCGGTGATCACGAGCCTGGAAGCTGAGCCGCGCCAGCACCAGCCAGCGCGCGCGGCTCTACCACCCAGTTAGAAGGTGGAGGTGGGACACGTGGTCAAAGGGGCGAACCGCTGTCTGCCCAGGTCGAGGCTGTCACGGGTAGACCACGCCCACCGGGTCAGGCACGCCCCAGGTACCTGTCATGAGACGCGCTCCCGCCCTCCCAGGACCTCTGGCCGCTCTCTCCTAGACTTGCCTTCCTTCCCGGTGCCGCCCGCCCTGTCCTCTCCCCGCTGTGATCAGATTTTTCAGGGCTCCCAGCCTCCTGCAGGCTTTCCTCTGCACCTGGGACACCCACTAACCTGGTTTTCTCTCTAGCTGCTCCTTATGAAGGCCTGCGCGACAGACTGCCCCCAGGTCTACTGGTAATCTGGCGTGCTGAGTACTCCCTGGGCATATGAAAGACATGCATCTTGGTGAAGGAAGACTTGATCACCCATCTGCCCTGTCCCCTACAGGTCATGGACGGGATGGTGCAGGCTTTTCCTCTGGGGCTCCAGGACTCCCAGACTCTATTATCTGTTCTTCTTGTCTATGTCATTGACATGACAGCCCCTGGGGAACAAGGAGACACCTCTCTCCTTTTACATCACTGTCCCTGGCAGCTTTATGGATTCTCAAACCACCCTAAGATTTCACCTAACTCCAATTAGAAGGGTTATTATCAAGAACACAAACAATAATAAAGGTTTTCTTGGGTGGGGGGAGAAAGGCACACTCATACATTACTTGTTGAGATGCAGGCTGGTAAAGCTACTGTGGAAAGCAGTGTGGAAATTCCTCAGAAAATATGGAATAGACCCACCTCTTGATATTACTGTTTGAAAAATTCAATCTGAAAACTCATTAAAGAATGTGGTAATTTATTTATAACAGAAATTATAAATTTTAGAAAATTTTGCTAAATTTTCCAATAATTATAAACTATGAACATTGCTTTCTCTATTTGTAAATCTCTTTTATGTATGTTGGATCACATGTTAATTTCTTATATGTTCTTCTGTGTTGTTTGTGTTGCCTTAATTTATTTTGGTTGAAGTATATGAAGAAAATGCAACCTCACTCAGATATGTACTTGGAAAAGGGGGGGAACACAAGAAGCCTTTTTCATACAATGGGGAATTTTCTTCTTTCATACTGTACCAAAACTTGACAAGCAGAAGTGTTTAAGTAATAGTTGAAATGTGGAATCAGAATACATAGTGCTATTTCCTATGTTGTTTTGCATTCAAATTCAGGAGGCTATTTTGCACTTGGTATGTGTCATGTGTCCACACCTCTTCTGTTCTATTAGGCACAGATCACTCTGAAAACAATGGTTACTGAGTTATGATGATTTTTCACATATCAAAGTTTCATTGTATAATATTAAGTATCACATACTAATTTCTTCACCAATCCTTCAGAAACATACTGAATACTTAAGTAATGTCAGTCTCACAGTGGCAGATACAAGTTCTCAAAATTTCTAATTTTTGTTTTAATGTTCAAATTTTATCACTGGAAACAAATACTATCAGATGTATTTCCTGAAGTAGGAGACTCACTTTTTTTCTCATTTTTTCGTAAAATGAAAATCTCTGCAAAATACCTACCTCTGAATAACTTGATATTACTGTCAGTCATTCTTTCAAGTAGAAACAGGGCTTCCTGAAAAAAAAGTCATTAGTATATGCTGCACCTGAGCTTCAGGAGCCAGGGACTGATGCTCATACTCATAAGTTGTGATGCAGGGTAGAGTTTCACAGATGGCAGAATATTAAAACAGAATTATTAGAGAATTAAGCCTTAATAAATTAATGATTTTTATGCTTCCTACAGGATATTGTTAATTTGGGGTTTTGTTCTTTTTTCTTTCCCACAGGTTCCTGGCTATGGAAAATCTAAAGGTCTCCAGTATCTTTATGCCAATCCTGTAATTCCTGTTGAGCCACCAGCGTCTCTGCCATCATTGTTTCTGCCTCATTGTCTCATGTCATCACCATAAAACAGGCACTCAACACTTTGTACCACTTTGAAAATAGTTGGAACATGACCATGCATGTGCTTAGGGGCCCTAGGAGTCTCTAGACTGTCATGCTATTTAGAAACAGAGGAGAAGACTGGGCCCCTTCCTTCCTTTGATTGCTATTCTAGCATTTTTGCTTTCTGTATTTAACTTCTCTGTTCCTGTCCTGCATGATGTGTGTGTGTGTGTGTGTGTGTGTGTGTGTGTGTGTGTGTGCACGTGTGTGCATGTGCATTCCCACACATGTGTTTGACTAGTGAATATTCAGGCTAATTGAAAGTTAAGTGAATAGTTCATTTTTTATTGCAGAACATTTTCAGAAATTCCTTATAATTCTTCAGTAGTTTTTATGAATTTTATATAAATAGAAAAGTTTTGAAGCATATATTTCTTCTTCTTCAGGACAACCATTTTTTTCAAACTTCTTATTCCACTTAGACAATAAATCTTAAATCTGTATCTATATATCACAGAGATCTCACATATGCACATTGTATATATTCTGAAAATTTTACATAGAGATAAAGGGACCAAATTACAAGTCCAAATAGATTTTGTATTCTCCTACTGTGAAAACTTGACTCATACTTAACATAATTTTCAGTGTAAACTCACCTGATTGACAAGACAAGGGTTATGTGCGTTAGATGATTTTGAACATAAAAACAGTGTCATTCATTTAGAAAAATGTCAGGGTGTATAATGATACAAAAAATATAAGTTGCTTCAAATTGTTTATTTAAAAGAAAATCTGAAGCAAAAAGGGGACTTTACTAGCTGGGTGTGGTGGTGTACACATGTAATCCCAGTGGCTCAGGAGGCTGAGGCAGGATTATCTCAATTTCAAATCTAACCTCAGCAAAATGGAGGGACTAAGCAATTCAGTGAGACCCTGTCTCTAAATAAAATACAAAATAGGGCTGGGGATGTGACTCAGTAGTCAAGTGCACCTGAGTTCAATCTCCAGTAACACCCCGCCCCAAAAAAGTAGCCCTTACTAAATAGCTCTGGAATTCTCTCGAGTCTGGCATAAATTGAATATTTAAACACAGTAGAAATCTTTTCATTTTCACTTTTAAAAATATAAAAGGATATTAAATTTTACTTTTCAGGATTAGATGATATATTAGAATGACTTATTGATAATGAATATTATTTGCATTTATAATAGGAAGTCTCTTCATTACCAAATGTGATTGAAAGCATCAGAGTCAATACACTTTATGGTCTTTCTATTAAAATGAGTATATAAATGACCAATACATACATGCAGCTATAGCAGGGCAGTACTTGGAAATATTTTCAATTGATTTCTCTTTTATAAGATGTTTTTATTCACTGCCATTCCTCAATTATTAAAATACCATTTAGCTTATTGGCCCTAAGAAGGGAAAACAAAATAGAGAATCTAAACAAATAATGGAGTTTTATTTTCAAAGTTGCCTTAAAAATCTGTGGACAAGTATTAAATGTACTTTTGATATATAGAAATGATTTATATGAATTTGGAGGGAAGAAAATTATTTGAATATGCCAATTCAGAGGCTATAAAATTCACAACACAAATAAGTATAAACAATGAATACAAGAGTAGGAAAGTCAGCATGTTGACCCATTAGCCATTTCCCATCTCACAGAACCCAGGTCACAATAGTTCAACAGGAAGTAAGCTGCAGAAATTACTAGTCTAGAGGCTGATGGTGTCTAAGGAGCCTAATATTTTTATTTCCTGAAACGCTGCCCAGTTGGGAAGTTTATATCCTCTGTCAGTCTGGAGAAAATCTTAGAGTAGAGGAGATGCCTCCTACATCTCCCATGACAGTGTGGCAGAAGACTTGTGAGGAAACTGCACAGGAATCATGGCACTAGCCCAGTGCAATCCCTACAGGCCTGGGTTTGAGGGCTGCTGCAGAAGGTCTAAAGAGCACAGCCTGGTGCATATAGGGGAGGAAATCTCCTGTCAGGCAGACATGGCAGACAGTGTTTTATAAAGGCAATGGCCACAATTATTCTCATCCCACTTTCAGTTTGTACTACATGGCTCTTTTAGTCCTCATGTGGACATACAGAGTTTGTGTTTCCTCTCCATGAATCCAATAAGTCTCTGAAAAGATATGACACTGTGTGATTTCAAAGCTTAGTCATAAAATGCAAATGGTTTCTGCTTGTTTCTCTTGGATAGTTTTCCCTGGAGCCCAGCCACCCATGTCTGTGAGGAATCTCATCCAGTTAAGAAAACCTGCAAAGAGGCCTGAGCCAACAGGCCTAACTGAGCAATACCAACAGCCAGCAGCAGCACCCAGACATGTGAGTCTGAGGAAAGTTGTTAGTGAGTCTCCAGACTTCAAGTACCAGAGAGGGCACCCAAAATATCTGAGAGTAGAACTAAGCTATCCCCACTTGGCCTGTTCTGAATTCCTGGTCTTCAGAATCCAAGAACACCACAAAGTAAAGTTTACTTGATGTCAATGAACTTGAAGTGCTTTATCAGGCAGAATAAAAAATATAGAAGCAGGATGTGGAAAGAGGGAGTAGAGTCACCAGGGCCTATGGTGAGAAGAATCTGCTTTGGGGAGAGGTAAGCAAAGTCCTTGAGTGCCCACACTTCCTCCCTAGAAGCCAAACTGGGCCTCTTGGCATCAGGACTGGGTCCTCTGACAGGTGTTCCAATGTCAGCCCAATTGAATTACATACAATTCATGCTCCCAGGAAGAGAAGATGGCTAGGAAACATTTCCTGAATGCCATGAAATGGCCGTAGATTCTCCTGGAAATTACAGAAGTTATAGAAGACCAGGAAATAGTGAATGGGAAGTTTAGATATTAACCAAGATCCATTAAAAATTACCAATATTTAAATCATATACTTGAATCAGCTTAGTTTTTATTGCCACATCTAAATTATTTTAAATTTTGTAACAAATTTTATTTATCTTATATTCTAATTTTATAAAAAGCCCAAAGGCAAGATAATCACATGCATATTTTTAAACATGCTTGTTTAAATGGACACTGAGAAGAATGGATGGATTATCCCTTTATCCCTAAAATTTCAAATTTTAACTGGAAAATAATGTTTAGGTTTGTGAACTGAGACCAAAATTTTATTTCAACAACTTGAACATAAATTAAAATCTTGTCCTGTTAGAATTTGTTTTATTAATCTTTAATTTTGTATAACTAAACAAATCATAAAGTTTATCATCTTAAGCATTCTTTGTTGTATAATCCAGTAATTTCTGCTTTTACTTTTAATAATCTATCATTTATCATAAGTTTGATCATATATTTGTTCTTGTTCTCTTGGTCTTTCAAGTTAAATTTCCTCTTCAGTTAATTTTCTGTGTAAGCGCCAATTATATGGGAAAGTGCAATTTACTTGAACACTCAGTTCTTTAGTTTTCTACCATGTAAAATGAATGGGTTAAGTTAAATGATCTTTTAGGTGGATTCTAGTGGAAAGAGAATTCATTTTGAAGTTAAACACTGGTTAAAATCCTTTTTCAAAGCTATTAAATAAAATATGATTTAAGAAAGTTGAGAACAAGTTTATTACAGACTCATTATCAGGATCAAGTAAGATAACAGAAAGCACTAAATAATGTAATTTCTTATTAAGATTCTTATGTGCTTGAAGTAGAAATCCCTACTCTGTGCATATAAATTTTCCATTGTTATTTACTAATAACTGCTTATCCTTGAAAGTACCATGAACATTATGCTACATAGTGGTTGCATCTGTCTGTGACCTACCTTGTGAGGTCAGGTTTGGCATTTTCCATTCATGATGTCACACTGGCACTCAAAAAGTTGAGAATTTTATAGAATTTTACATTTAAGATTTTCAAAGTAGGTATGTTCAATCAATACTGCATCATAAGACTTGGGAATGCATGTAAATTGTTAAGAAAACCACTTGATGCTCTGGAAATGCTAGTTGTGGGTGTTATGATTGTCACCTCTATTATTCCCCAAAACTAAATAAAAATCAAAGAAACCTTACAGCTCTTTCATTATTGCAGAAATGGTCAAATCAGTGCAACGGCCATCTGTGTCCAACCACTTCTTCTTGAAGATGGCTTGCATGATTGTACCAGGCAGTCATTATAACAATTGTCACATAGCACTCACTGCAGCACATTTTACCTCCATATTAATGGTTTAGTTTCAACAGTGTACATCATTAAAAATATGGTTCTAGAAAAGTGAATCATTTATATATGGCATTTAAATTTCCATTGCATAAATTTGAATCATGCTTGGGCTTGTTAGTTAGATATCTTCAACTAAGAGATACATGAGGCCCTTGAAATCTGGTCATATATGTTGACATATATTTAATCTTAAAACAGAACCTACTTCTGTAAATCAAGTATTAACCATGCCCTAACTGGGTAAGTAGGTTGCATAGCTATTTCCTTCACTGGAAATCTCAATATCATATTAAATTGTGAAAAAACTCAATCTTATTGGTAGACATAGTTATTTCGATAAAAATTTCATGTTAATATAAAGTAATTATGAAGCACACATATAATGTCTGCATACTACATATTATACAACTAGCATGTATTTATACATATATATCTTTATAGTGCTCATTTAATAACTGGAAGCTGAATTAGTACAGCACAGCTGGATGGGATCTGAATTGCCCATGCATAGACGTGCATATGCTAGAATGCTTATGCAGATATGCTAGAATATAAATCAATATATCTGGAGTACCCATTCATAAGCCATTTTTATAGTCTGTAAAAAATGACAGTTGATAGTTTTTCAGACTACAGTTCTGAATATCTTCAGTATTGACCTAGACACAATAAGATATCATCTGCTAATTGCCATGTGTACCACAAATATATAATTAGCTAAATAATTCAGTGGTCAAATGTAATCCAGTAGAGAGCTTCATCTCTTTGAAGCCTTGGAATACAATTATAAGTACTTACAATCACTTATATTTCCAAATTGATAGTATTAATTAAATATGATCCCTCATTTGAATATCAATTAATTTGCCATCTAATAACTCTTTAATTTACTTTCCTTCAAATTTGTTCATCTTATCTTCCCACTAGAGTACAGAGTTAAAAGGGCTTATTCAATTTTAAAACTAGTTTGCATACATTAAGTATTATTGCCTCGGAAATTTTAATATTAGTTTCCATTAATGCATTATTGAGTCTGTTAACAGGTTTATTTTTACTATGTTCTAGTTAATTTCCTATGTGGTACAGGTTAGAATACAACTCATTTGTTCCATCAGAGGCTGGAGAAGAGACAATATAAATCGTGGTGGAACTAATATCTATTCCTCAATCACAGTTTGAAGCTTTTATTTTATTGAAAATTAGATATTAGCATAATTTTCACATAGATACAGAAAATTTGGTTGGCTTAATTCTTTGAATAATTCAATAAAATTTACAGAAGATGTCAAAAGCTGGTACTACATTCAGTTTTTGGCATTATAAATAACTATTGTATGTGTCATATTTACAGAGAAAAAATCAGGAAAGTGATTTTCACATGGCACACTTCTTTTCAGTGGCTTATTATTTCATTTGCACAGAATCAGTCTTGAAGAATCTATAAAGAAATGATCCAATTGTATTCCTTATATGTACCCTATAAAGTTTCTACTCAAATATTTGAATTCTTAATGAAGAGGGAAGAAAAGACAGGGCTTTTTTATACTAAACCATTCAGACTCTGAAACATCCATATCTGGGGAAGAAAAATTTCAGAGGTAGAAAAGAGTGGAGTGCTTTACATTTAGCATTTTGTGGGTGTGATGTGGAATGGAGCATGCGTAAGACTGGATGATTCACAGGTGACTCCTGCTTTTCCAGATGTGGCTGAACACAGAAGTTGGGACTGCCATTGTCCATCATGTTTTTAGTAATGCTGGAAAGAGTTTCTTAAACTAGAATATATATAGAATGTATGATGTATATTTCATATAGATCATTTGTATATTAAATATCATATAGAAAATGTAAGTGCAAAAGGACAGGAAACAGACCTCAACAGTTTCAGAGAAGCTTTTATTCCTTTGCAGACTTGTATAAAGTTGGGGCCCATTTTACAGATGGGGAAAATGGCCACCAGGTACAGAGGGGATTTTTGTTTATAGGGTACAATAATGTAATCATTGGGAGCTGTGTACATGCAGCTTTCACAGTCAGGGACTAGTTGAACAAGTTAAAACTTTAATTAAGAGGGTGGTTGTAAAAAGGTTGAAACTCAGATTTCTGGGGAGGCAAGAGTCCAGATCCCAGGGATGAATACTCAACTCTTGCCCCTTGGTATTTGCTGTGCTTCCTTTTAAAACTGATTAGCCATGGGGGAAGGTTATGGTTTAGGACCCAGCATTCGATATCTGCCCCTTTCCCCCAGGACCCATTGTTTCTTGGCTAGTTTCCCCTCCTCCTTCTGAGCTACACTCCTCTCCATTTTTTCTTGGAGAGCTGCCTTTTAGGAACATTATTTTCCATAACCCTTCAGAAAATATTTATAAATATTTATAAATTTAAGGTATCTTACATAGCAAAAACTCCCCTTGGGAATGATTAACATAATCTTAGAACCACATACAGTTAATTAAATGACTAAATGAATAATACACTCACACACACAGTCATCTTTCAGAATCCACTTGGGATTGGTTCCAGAAACCGTTAGTGATCCCAAATCCATGGATGCTCAAATCCCTGATAATCCATGGCATAGTGTTTGCATGTTACTAACACACATCTTTCTGAGTATGTTAATTGTACATTAATTTTCATACCTAACACAATGTAACTGCCATGTAAACAGTGATTATACTGTATTTTAGGAAATAATAATGAAGCCAGAATTGGGGACAGGAAGTTAGTGTAGAAATAGGGGACTGGGTCAAATCAAGGAAATGGAGGCCACAGTTTCTTTATGCATTCATCAATTGAAGGGCATCTAGGTTGGTTCCAAAATCTGGCTATGGTGAATTGAGCAGCAATGAACATTGATATGGTTTTATCTCTGTAGTACGCTGATTTTAAGTTCTTTGGGTATAGGCCAAGGAGTGGGATAGCTGGGTCAAATGGTAGGTCCATTCCAAGCTTTCTGAGAAATCTCCATACTGCTTTCCAGAATGGCTGCACTAATTTGCAACCCCACCAGCAATGTATGAGTGTACCTTTTTCCCCACATCCTCACCAACACCTTTTGTTGCTTGTGTTCTTGATAATTGCCATTCTAATTGGGGTGAGATGAAATCTTAGGGTAGTTTTGATTTGCATTTCTCTTATTACTAGAGATGTTGAACATTTTTTCATATATCTGTTGATTGCTTGCAAATCTTCTTCTGTGAAGGCTCTGTTCATTTCCTTAGCCCATTTGTGGATTGGATTATTTGTATTCTTGGTGTAGAGTTTTTTGAGTTCTTTATAGATTCTGGGAATTAGCAGTAAAATGTCTTTAAAATCACTTAATGTACAAGTCTCTCTAAGTAATCAAACTAATAAAATGTTGATGTTCATAAAATGTCTAATATTAATTGTTTCTAGGAATTTTCTTCAACAGGAAAGAGACAACAAATACTGTTCAATACACTTGTCTGACATCTTGGTTTTTACAGAAAAATAAGTGAATCAGATTTGACATACGTATGATTACTCAAATGTCTTTGTTAGCGATATCTGATTAATTACAAAGTTAAAATCCTAACTGTTAAATAACATCAAGTATTCTTAACTCCTTAAATTCCATTGGGTAACATATTTAAACATCATTGGTGTTTTCATAGATTGGTGAATAAAAAGGGTTTAAAATTGCTTTGCATCATCACTAAAACAAAGGTGACTAAGAATTAAGTCCTAACAGGTACAATTCTATATACAAAGAGACCCAACTTTCAACTGTGTTTCAATTAGAGTATCATAAATAACATAAAATAACATTTCATTTTATTAAAATGGAGTTGTTTATCTAAATTCAAAAATATTATGAGTTGTTTCAAATATGAACAAAAAAGGGTCAACAGATAGGAAAGAGAAAATAAAAGGTTCTAGGTACAGAAATATATTTAGTAGAAGGACAAAAATGTTTTTGGGTAACAAAGTCTTTCTGTGATGAAATACATGAGGGTCTAAGTAAGTGCCAAGAAAGTCTATGTGTAAGTAAAGGGCAAATTTCAACAAGTTTGTGTGTAACTAAGTTGGTTATATGTCTGTGAGACAATCAGTTAAACTATTTAAGGTTTTTCATAAGGTCAAATACTAATATACTGATATAAACCAAAGTTTAATCTATATGTTAAAATGACAAGAATTTCTTTAAAACACCAATTACTTTTTTTTTTTTTTTTTGAAGTGCTGGGGATTGAACCCAGGGCCTTTTGCTTGTGAGGAAGGCACTCTACCAACTGAGCCACATCCCCAGCCCCACTAATTACTTTTAATATTGTGTCTATTAAGTTTTATTCTTTAAGACAATTGGTGTTTATACAATTATGGTTAAACAACTGTTAGAGTATTGTACTATGTTACAGAGTCTAATTTTTTTCTTTAAAAACTAAACTTGATTAGTATAAAAGTATCAAGATAATTTTGGAATTCTTACTCTTCCTGTATACTAAATATCTTCATATCTTCCAGGTATACAATCTGTAAAACAGAAAATGTATCAAACTACTATTCTCCAAACTAAACTTTTCTGTAATGGTAATTTTAAACTTATAAGAACAGTAAATTTTATTTGGGACTTATTAATATCATTGAATGTTCTATAACAGGACCTGTTATCAATAGGGTATATGTAAAATTTATGTTACTTTTTACACTGAGATAAAAAATTAAATGTAAATGTATTTTTAAAGGTTAGTAAGAACCTAATTTATTTAAATGTTAATATCTTGAAACATGAAAACATAAAAGCATTTTGTCACACAAAAGGAAGGATAAGAGATCTCTCAGCCTCTCCTTGATTCATGTTTTAGATGTAATGTCATATTGTGTTGACTAACATTCATATAAACTCAGGAAACAACTTATGTAAACTTTGTAAAATGATATTTAGAGAGGAGGTAAAGATCAGCTTCAGAACTACAACACTTTACCTAAGATTTGTAAAGAGACACACCTCACCTGAGATAAGGCTCGGCCTTCCACCTAACCACATGTCAGAATGACTCCAAAATAAGTCAGACTTCAGCTTAATTAGAGTTATATTCCAAAACTGTTTTTTTTTTTTTTGTTTAAAATTACTGTGATCCCAGAGGAAATAATGTGTAACTCAGCCAAAATTCAAGATAGCTATTACGCAAGCTAAATATATTTTTACTCTTGCTAATTTTATTTTGCAAAATTGTTACCTGTTAATGTTTTGCAGAGGTACTACTTCAAGAATATATAACCTGGGTTAACTTATAATAATAAGTCATCACCTACAGAATAGATAGTATATAATTGTTACTTCCAGTACTAATACAGACTACAGCTAAATAAAAGTGTAAATGACTGTAAAGCTATATTGAAGTTAAATCCCAGTACTCTTATGTTGTGACTGGTATAACTGGCTTGCTGGATATCTAAGATCAAACTTAGAGAATGAGAAATACTTGGCTGTTGCCCTCAGAGTCAGGCTGAATCCAGGAAATAGAAGAACTTCTCTAAGGAGCTTTGCAGCTCTGGGCCACACAACCTACTGGTCAGGGAAATTAATGAAACCTTCAGAATGAAAAGTCAATCAGTGCACTTGCAGCAAAGGAGAGTCATTAAAAAAGGGGGACATCTCTGATGTTTCCAAAGGAAGCATCAAGGAGACCCTACCTAGTAAATGGCACTAAAGGGGCTAAGAAGCTGCTCTCAATTTCCCCATTAGTGGCCCCTGTGGGAACTCAGCTGATTCCTTAACAGACAGGAATGGGATAGTTTGTCCAGCTTGATCTTAAAAACCTAGCAAAACAGTTAAAACCAAAATACAGCCATTCTTGGGCATTTAAAAGAAACAATAGTTAAATGTAACTTAAGATGTACCCTCTGAAGCATTCTTTCAAACCATCATTGTGCTAGGTCATGTATATGGGAACCATGATTATGTGCAATGAAATGAATAGTGTATGAGACATGTGATCCTGCTCTCAATTCATTTGCAACTCATTTAGGAATACATGATCAATCCAGTAAACACATAATTGGCATACAGTACTAATCCATGTTTTTTTGACTGTGCACTAGTGTGCCTCTTAAAAATGTCACAGATTACCACCAATGATGAAGAAGAATCACACTGTGGTGCCTATGTGTATGTATGAGAGGGAAGTACAGGTAGAGAGAAAGAGCAGGTGGCAGGGAAGAAAAGAAGGAGGGAAGAATGCTGAAATGCAATAAAACCATCAGAGTTCTTTTGAGCAACCCTATTGACGAGAATGTCAGTAGACACAGAAAATAGAATGGATATTTGATTTTATAACTCTCTTTTTTATTACTCACTAACTCTCTTCTCTACCAACTACCAATAATTAGAAATAAATCTGCAATTATAAGAAAGACCTGTTGGCTGCTTTTTAATGCTAACCAAGAAGTAGGAAAGCACATCCAGGAGAGATAGACTGAGAAGAATTTTATTTTGTAATCAAGTTGAGATCAGAAAAAGTTACTTGATGTGTGGATGGATTGCAGATGTGACAGACTATTAGAGAATAAAAGAAAACAGATTAATCTTGTATTCCATACAATTCATTATACTGGGAACAAGAAGTTCTTTAGGAGTATACCAGTCAGAAACTGGTTCAAAGAGATCCATTTCTGAAGACCTCACTCAATCTGTATTCCTCAAGTGATATTGTCTTGGAAAATACTGCCAATGTTGATTTTGTTCTTCAAAGCACTCCCATTAAAAGCAGTGCCTTATATGCTTATGGAATTAATTTATACAAAGGTCTTTAAAGAAGGCACAGTTAACTTTTTGTTTTACTCCCCTAATATTTACTAGAATGGCAGAAATGTTTTCACTAATTCATTTACCAAGACAAATTAAATGGTTGTTAAAGTGAATGCAAATGTACAATTGGTATTTCCAATAATTATCTCTTCACCCTGACAGGAAAATACTTTTGTTTATTTTGGGGGAAAGCTACATCAGAGTGATTCAAATAAATATTTAAGAAGCAGTTAGGATCATTGACTCTGTAGTTTTAGATTTGAGAAAACAAAAATGAGTACCTTTAACAATAGTGTTCTTGGTCCTCAGGCAAGTCTCTGGAGGTGCTCGGAGGACAGGAGATAAGGTAGACTCCATCTTTGAAAAATGCAATGTGCCAGTCACAACCCTCCCATGTATAGAATATATTTACTCCCTTCCAAGATTACTGCCCCCCCCCATCTCATCCCAGGTATTAGCTCCAGTTTGAGGACTCTGTCATTCAATATGGTATAGGTGAATATGAGGGTTCTCAGGTGTATTATCTCAGGCATATCACCTTGAATTCCACTTTTTTATTATCTGAAAACCCATGAAATAAACAGAAACATGATTTGTCACCACTCACTCACATACAATGGTGCATCAGGTCACAGATAATGGCTGTAGACACTTTTAATGAAAAGGGGAAAATTAAAATGTTTAAAACAGACCCTGGTCCATAAAAATACTGAATCACAGAACATTTCCAAGAACTGTTAAGAGTTTTGAGCTAATTGCAAACTAAATAGCCTCCTCAATTTCATGGGTTCTGGCAGAAGATAATAGACTCCTGGTTAAAGATGGAGGATAGTTTATTATTTACAGCAATAGCAGTAGTTAGAGTGCTTAAAATTTGCATCAGTTCCTTGAATCCATGTTCACACAGGGTGATAGCAAAATGGTCAAGTAAACCTGTTTAGGAAGTGGATTCCAGTACAGGGAAATAGTAATGAATTTAGGCAACCAAAGCTTTTATAAAGATAAATGTGTCTGCCTGACACATTTTCTGGAGGAAGATACTCTCTGCATTTCCCAAGGCTATAAGAAAATTGTTTTTTTTAATATAGATGGAGACACAATATCCTCCAAGACTGTTCATTATTCAATATCATCAAAAATATAGTCTAGAACAATGAAGTCAGTTTCTCTGCTTGTGAGATATCCAAATTTTTTAGGGACCCATGGAGACTTATGTCCTGAAGAACATCCTCAGTCATTTAGAACTCATCAGAATATATCATCACACAATATCATCACAAAATACAATCACAATATATCACTATTTAGAACACATCACAATTTATCTTTTCCCTCACCAGATATACATATCCCCTGAAAACTTGTCAACAAGTATATGATGAATAACTTGTTGGAGAACATTGATCATAAAAATCTCTTCATTGCAAGTACTAGCATCTGAATATACAGAGAGAATGCAAAATTAGAGAAACTATGAAGGGCATTAGCAGAATCTCTTTGTTTTGATTTAGCTCATAGTTTATAGTTTGAATGTTGATTCATTGTAACACCCTATATATAGTCACCTCCACTATGGTCATAGTAAACTTGGCAATGAATAAAAATGGCCTGCAATAACTACTAGAATGGAAGGAAAGACTCTGCTTATGTTTAGGTATTAAGAATGAACTTGCAAAGCATAACCAGGAGTTGTCACAGTTGCCTGAGTCATCAAATTCAGTGAAAACAGAAAATCATTGATGACATCTTATTCCTGCCCTCCATCAACATGTGTACACAATACCTATCTTCTACCAAACCCCATTTGCCTGCTCTACATTAAAACCCTCCTGCCTGTTCTCAATGGAACAGGCACCATCTACCACTGTCTGAAACATGAAGATTTCCATTATCTTCTGCTCTCTACCTCTCATGCAAATTCTCTCATTAAAGCAATCTAAGCCCAAAACTGTCTGGAAAGTTAAATCTGAGAAATAGGTTTTTCAGTCCAGGAGCCTCTGCAACACAGAAAAGATTGAAAAGTTAGGTGGAATAATACTGAGATGCCAACTTGATAACATCGACTTTTTGCCTAGAAACCACAACTTAGTGTAAGCATTTGCATTCTTTACTACCTTTGTCCCACTATTTTTGGAATATTTACTTGGTTACCTAAGTAGAATTTGGTCCCATATTATAGAAAGTTGATTTGGTTGACTTCTACAAGGAGATCTTTATTGAAGTTTCATTACTTTCTCATTAGGTATAAGGAATGATTGTGAGCAAAGACAGGTAATTGCAAAGGTTTATTGGAATCAATTTATTCCTTATTTGTAAAGACAGCACTCCGAGATTGAATGAATTTTACTTCTTAAAGTGTCTAGTGGGGAGATTTGCATGTCAGGACTTTATTTGGAAATGCAGTCCAGTGTAAGGAACTGGACTAATACAGCATTCTTTGGAAATGTAACTTTTAGTGGAAACTGTAAATGGTGATTGGTCTATTTTATGGCGGTAAATGTTATACATTGGCAGGAGTCTTTCAGGTAAAGCTATAATGTCAGCATTAAATTAGCTAGAGCATGTTAGAAATGTGAATTCTCAGTTTCAGTATGGAGCATTTTCTCATCTTCCAGAGTTTATTTTATTCAGACTTTAGAATCTATTGCAAATAAGATATTAAGAGGTTCACTTTCTGATATCTTATACCAATGTAAGCAGGCTTCACCCTGGTAGAAACAAATCAAATGAGTTTGGCATTACTGATGATATGGGGGATATATATTTATGATATATATATATATATACATATATATATTCATCCCCAAATTTTCCTTTAAAAACAGATTTACCAACTTAATTATACCTTATAAAAATCTGTGTTGTGTAGCAGCATGTACAATTTGTCAGTATTTATAATCTCCATATCATTTAATTTGCTCTATTTTGTTTATTCCCTAAACTGTATCCCTCTTAAACACTGAAATATTTTCTAAGTCTGACATCATGGATTCAGTAAGATATTATATATCCTAATATTGGTAATCATAGACTTCCTAAATCCCAAACTCAGGAATTGGACCATAAACTTTATCTTACAGTCCTAATTTCTTTGACTATAAACTTCCTGTAAGACTATAATGTCTAGACTAAGAAATTGGTCCTACAGCACCATTTCCTGAAACCACTCCATCATTCCAATGTGTACACATGCAGTAGCACAGACTGTGTGGGCACAGAGTACTCTAGAAAAGTGATTCTGAAATAGGGTTACAGTCCTGAGTTTGTCAGTAATGATTGTAATAATGATTGGGCAAGGTGTTTAGCTTTAGTTTCATTGCATACCCATATTTGTTGTGCAAATACACACACACACACACACACACACACACACAAACTGGTCTTTAGCAGTAGATGAGAAGGTCCTACACAAATATAGCATTCTACAATACTTATAAAAATCTCATGATATTCACTTAGTGTAGCCTCATTTATTTTTAAAAGTTGGCTTTTAAGGAAAAGTCTTCAATATGATTCTATTTCATCAGGAAAAAAAAAAAACCCCATGTGCTTTTATGTACTTATTATATCTTATTTTATAGTAAAACTGGTTTTCAATCAATAATACATTGTTATATAAGCAAAACCATACTCCTACATGAAAATTATTTTATTGCAGCCCCTCCATAATGATAACCTAGGCTGGAGATGAATCACTTTCAAATTAATACTGCATCTATATGGAATATGTATAACTGCCTTTCACAAAACCCATGTATTTTAAGATACTATCTTCCATTTGCCATGAGAGTTGGACTTGGATTTTTGTCACATTTCACCATTTTTGTGTTGGAAATACCTGCAGAAGTTCTGAAACATCTTCGTACATCTAGGAACAGTGCAGAGAGTGAGCTATCATCCAGGCACTCCACAATTAATGCTCGATATCCTGGATTAGACAGCAGAGAAACACTGTCACTCAAGTCAGGGCTAGCTTTCTTCCTTGGGGTGATCTTTCCCTTTAAGACAAGAAGTGCCTTGATGATTCCAGGCATTTGGAACAAAAAAAAATTAAAAATAAAATAAAATCTAAAAAGATCAGAAGTTTTCTAAAATCATGCTATGTAAAATGTTTAGATCTTGCTAAGTGACACCTAAAAGAACTCTAGGTACAGTTAATTGCAAATATTCTCTTTTTCTTGCATTATTACAACATTACGATCATTCCAGATTAAAAATAAAAATCATAAATACAAAAATATATAGTTCCCATAGTAGCAACCATTTTTTTCATTCTGCGTATATGATTTTTGAGATTAGTAACCTGCCAGCTAAAAATTAACTGAAATATGCAAAGGGTTGTGGAGGGAGAACTGATATAAAAATCTAGCACTAAGCACTAACTATATGAAGCAAGGAATAATTTTAGTTCAATTAATTATACTAGAGAATTACCTATTTGCACATCTGTTACTAAATATTTACCAATCCTAAGTCCATCAAGAGGAAATATTTCTCTTGTGTTAGGGGTGGAGACTCTTTTCCATGAAACTAATCTAACTCCTATCTTTGAAGCAAAATTACTAAAAAGGGATGGACTGACTTACAAACTGGCCTACAAAGCAAGCTACAAGTTTAATTTATATTCTCTTCTTATATGTACAGTTAAATCATTCTGCAAAATCAAATGGATTTTAGAGTAGACATAGCATTAATTTGTTCATTTTTTCATTTTATTCACATACACATTCATATAATACAATATTTCTAAGAGTTTTGAACTGTTCATGTAAATTGACATGTCTTAAGATTGGAGGAGTTAGAAGCCTACTAATGTATAAAGATGTATGTACTTAAGTGCAAAATAGTTATGGTTTATATATGAGGTATCTCCCAAATCTACTGTGTGAGACCATGTAAAAAAGTTTAGAAGGTGAAATGAATTGTGTTGAGGTATAATCTAATCATGCATTAATTCCCTAACAGGTATTAACTCTGTAGTAACTATAGGAAGATAGGAAGTGGCTGGAGGAGGTGGGTAATTGGCCAGGCATTATGATCTTGGAAATTATGTCTTGTCTGTGGTAAGCAGAATAGTCTCTCTCTGCTTCCTGGTGTGATGTTCTGACCTGCTTTCAATTGCCACACCCTTCTGCCATGTTATTCTTCATCTTGGGCCCAAAGCAATGGACTGAGATTTCTGAACACATGAGCCCCAAATCAACTTTGCATCATCTAAAGTTGTTCTTGTCAAATCTTTTGGCCATAGCAGTGAAAAATCTAACTAAAACACATACATTATATTAATAAATATTATTACATCCAACTGTTAAGTACAGAGAATGAAATTAATACCATTTACTGAAATGTCGCTGGAAATTTTCTGAAGGAAAATTTAAGATTACCCTAACAAAATTAATTGTATGTCTCCCAGTAGACAAAATGAAACAGATATTTGGGGCATACAGTAGAACATTTGCAAAGACCTAGAGTCAAGAGAAAGCAAATTTATTTGGGGAATGGAAGAGGGTAACGATGGCAGAAATATTAGCTGTAAGTGAAACATGCTGAAGATTGAGGCCATACAAGCAACTTTTGGCACTGGAAGTTAAGCTTCATGATCCTAACAATTCATGACCTTTTTCTGATGTAACCATAAGGAAATATTGTTGAGAAACTTTGGGCACATTCAATGGAGTTATCTTTCCAAATTAGTGGTACTAGCCATATTCTTCTAACTACTAAATATTCACAATAATTCTAGAGGTGGATCTCAGTATCAGAGTATCTGCATGCATGAGGCCAAAAACACAATCCCAGCATGACATAAACAAGAAAAAAAAACCTTAAAAATCAATCAATAAATAGTATTTATATCATATTTTCCTATAATAATGCTGTTAACATTTTCTCATATGTTAGGAAAAATAATATGGACACTTTCATCCTCTCCCACTCCTCTATAAAATAGGACTTGTTTTATTCCATATGAATATTTTTTAACACTTTTTAAACATGACTTTTGGATATTCTGAGATCATGTTTCCTGTTTACTTCAGATGATGTATGGAAAAATGTTATATTCTGTTCTTAATGTTTAGCTATTATGGAATAATGCCAAGGTTTGTTTAAAATATGTGTTCCTGTCATTGTCTTTGAATTCATGGTGCATAGCAATATGACTGGTAGGTAATAGTCATTCATAAAATAGATGTTCAAAGTGTGAATATTGGTTGATAAAAGGATGAATACTCCAATTAGAAAGGCAGAAAGAGCAGAACTTATACACCATAAAAATGTACAGAGGCTTCTGCCTACCTACTAATACCCTTGACAAAGAATAATAGATCCTACCCATGTCCACTCAGCTGGAGCATGAGGTCTGTGATGGAGATTTCTAAATCTGGGTCTATTTGATTCTAGAGAAGTTAAGACAGTAATGGAATAAAACTTAGGGTTTACAAATGAGGAAACTGAGACTCGGGAAAGGGTCCTGTTCATATGAAGGCAGAATTGGAAAAAGGAATGAGATCTATAAAATTTCAGGACAGAGATAAGAATGAGAAAATGACTTTGTTGGTGGGAGGCAGAAGTTAGATTTGGGCAGTAGGTCAGATATTGAGCTTTGCTGGAGAGAAAGTATGACTAAGGAATATTGGCCAATTTATTTTCACAACTTTCTCCATGAAAGGGATTGATGTATAATAACAAAAGACAGAAGATGAAAAGACAGGTTGAGAGAGAATTAAAGTGGGAGAAGAATCCATTAGGCATAAAGGAAACAAAAGTGAAAGTAAATGCCACCTATTATAAGTAGAAGATATCTAAAGAGGTGATAGGTAGGGATATAAATGTTCAGAGTTCTGTTAATTAATATTTTTATTTTGTGTTCTATTTCTTGTTTTTTTTTTGACTTATAAGAAATAGAACACAGAGAAAATCATCATGAAGAAATGAGGGAAAAGAATGAAAGATATTTTATTGCTGCTCTTGATCCTATTTCTGGTACTAATTTAATTTTCCATTCTTCAGAGATTTTAGTAATACAGTTTTTCATTTTGCATTGCCTATATGCATTCATTTATGTATTTTTAAATGTTCAGGAGGGATTTCAAAGCTTTTTCAGACAAGTTTAGAAAATTTCAAAATAATTGACTCTCAATGGGAGTGATTTTTGGTATTGAAGGGACAGATTCTTATGATCACCTGCTGAGAATAAAGCAAAAGAGTGAAGGGGAAAAATTATAAGTGATGATAGAAGATGGAAAATGAAAACATTCTAAATTCTTTCTTCTAGCTCTTGGAAATATACACTATATAATTCCTATCTGTAGTCACACCACTGTGCAATAGCACAATAAAACTTACATCTGAATATATACCCACTGGTCAACCTTTCCCCATCTGTCACTGACCCTACTCTTCCTAGCCTCTGTGTCCATCGTTCTCTCTCAACTTCTGTGAGATCAGCTGTTATATATTCCATAAGTGAGAGAGATCATATTTCATTTCATGAAATGATCTCTAATTCCATCTATGTTTTTGCAGATAACAGCATTTCATTTTTTATAGTTAAATAGCATTCCATTGAAAATGCTTTCTGATCCTATCATGTCGTAGGGTATACATATGCAAGATAACAGGAGGAGACAATTCAAACCTCCCCAATTTTTCCTTTTATCTCCAAATATACTGTTAACTTTTGGTTAGTTTCTGCTGTTAACTCTGGCACACACACACACACACTCTTTACCCTCCCAGTCCTTCCCTTCCTCCCTCCTTATTCCTCCTTACCCCACTCTACTTCCCTTCTTCCACCCTCTTTATTTTTGAAAGTCATGTGCTTTCCCACCAGCTCATGTACTTTCCCACCAACTCCCACCTGGGATCTCATTCTTTCTCACTCATATAGGGATAATTAGAACACATATTTCAAATAAGTATTTCTAAACTGTTTTTCGGAGACTAGTAAAAAGGAAGTTAATATTGTATGAGAACCATAGCATGTTATCCTCAACAGTTAGTCAGTACTAAACTGAGGACTTGACAGAATCATTTTCCATTTAGTCTATATTTAAATGTCCATCTTATACTCTCAGAAAATGACAGAGAGAAAAAGCCACTGATACTGGTTCATCTTAACCCTGTATCATTTCTGAGAATAAGTATATTTATAAGGATGATTTTGGTTCCCATAGCACCCAGAGAAAGTTTTGAACTAGATAGGAAATGTTCTTTCTCACTCAAAAATGAATAAAATCGGGGCTGCAGTTATGGCTCAGTAGTAAAGCATTCTCCCAGCACATGTGGCACTGGGTTTCATCCTCAGCACCACATAAAAATAAATAAATAAAATAAACATATTGTGTCGATCTACAACTAAAAAATATACAAAAATAAATTAAATCTAATCTAATCTTAGGAGTGAAAGAAGAGAGAGAGAGAGAGAAAGAATTGATTTCACTCAACAGATTTACAGTTGCCCACACTTTGACATAAAGTCAGTAACCAGACTTGCTGAAGTTCCAAAAAGTACTGAATACTTTCCTACTGATTAAGACTAATAGTTCATTTTCCATCTTATAGAATAAACGTGTGTGTGTGTGTGTGTGTGTGTGTGTGTGTGTGTGTGTTACACCTATAAAATGTCTCAGGGATAATATTTTTTAAAAAAATCACAAGAAGTAAAACTAGTAAAAAATGTGAATTCTAAACAAAATGATTTTGCCTAATACTCAGATAGTTGAAGAGAGAAGTTTCTAAAGAGTGTTTTTGGTTTTTAAACTCCATTCTGATATTTACTTGAATTTCTGTGATAATAATTACCAAACAGAATTTGTTTTTCCCTATTTGATGAATAGCCCATGAATATGCAGACATTCTCATAACTACAAGCTGTGTAAAAGCATGCACATATAGGAATGGAATATAAACTTCCTGGAATGCATTCGTCTGTGGAGGACATGGAGTGCTGAAGGCATAGAGTGGGAGTACTGATCTATGGCAATGCTAAATAGTACATCAGGAGTGTCTGGAATGCCACATGAAAATATAGAAATAATCTAAGGCAGAGACTCCTGAGGATCATGCCATGGTTGTGAGTATAGGCACAATGTTTAATGCCTCTTCTTTTCTACAGTTCCTGCACCACACATAATTGAATATCATGCTGCAATGTGGAGGCACAAATGCAGTTCCTCTGAGTCTTAGCCCCAGGTGCTTTGCAACTGTGTTCATCTTAGTAAACCCACTTCTGCCTGATTCCACTGTGGCACACAGGGTTTAGGCCTGGGTTAGTTTTGCCACATTACAACTTGGCTCTCCTTATTTAAAACTAGCAATGTGGATTTGGTAAAGCTGCTAAACTTCTCTAAATCTTGGTTTGTTTAACTGTGAGAGAAAAATCCCCAACAACATACTGAGGCCATAGAATTTTCACCTCTAAAATCCTATGTAACTCTTCTATGAAAAGAGAAATGAATAATGGTTTTGTCTTCAATGATTTCATTACACTTTAGTTTAAAACCAATATCTGAAAATTAATGAGATCCTTTGGGATAATTATCCCCAGAACAATAGAAATAACTTCCTCAAAAAGATATTCTAGTTTTATCTGTACCTTAGAACTTTCTGCAATGATGAATACGTATATAATATCATATATTATATATACTCTAATATGTAATATCATGTATTATATATGTGAATATGTTATATATAATATCTTATTATATATAATATGTCCATGCCATCCAATATAATTACCATCAGCCACCAGTCACTATTAAGCCACTGAAATGTAGCTAGTGTGAATGACAGAGGACCTGATCTTTTAATAGTAATTAAAGATAAGCGAAATAGCCCAATATCTTGGATATTGTGTTAGCACAGATTCTAGCCTCTAACTCTTATTGTGAACAATTATGCAGCTGTAGATAATCTAATGTCTTAGCACCATGATTTCTAAAACAAAACCAGGAAATACTAGAGTCTTTAGTTCACCCAGTTTATTTTGTTACTATTGTTTAATATGTCTAGGTGCCATGAACTGTGGCAACAGCTTGGTTTAAAAAGTCATTTATGACATAGTTCATGAACTTCAGTCACTACTGCCCACAAGGAATGACAGGTATACATATTAAGGATACCATGACATCAATAGTGGTTTGATGCAGGTAAGCACAGGGTGTAGCTAGAATCTAGTGAATATTAGGTCTGACTGAAAGGAATACTTCCCAAAGGAGATGGCATGTGAACTGAATTTGAAAGATAATAAGAAGTAATGGACACAATTACTAGAAAAAATTCAGCAATAAGCATTTCAAATTTTAGATAATTTTTATGAAAATATTTACAAAAAATCACAAAAAAAGAGGAAGAGACTTAGCAGCATCCCAAAATGAAAAGGAAACTAGGAACTGTGGCGGACAGAACCAGGGGCCCAGGGTTATGCCACGTGCATCCACTGGATGTGTCATATGACTTTCAATTGACCTGAATTGATCCACTGTCATTCAAATATTCTCCTTATAATCTGAATATGAATCCATAAATAGAGATTCTTCAGTGTATAAGGTCAGTGGCTTGATTTTTTATTTTATTTCTCTGTCTGGTTATGAATATCGGTGGCCAGTTATAAAATTTCAGAAGTATCAACACCTGTTCATAGTTCATCTTATTAAGTAAAATGGTAAATTAAAGAGAGGATTTTATAAATCCTTAGGTTTAACTTATAAAATGACCTACAATCTACAAAGACTAACCTGAGTTATCTCTGATACATTGTGCTTTGTCTTTCTTTTTTTTTCCCCATTATCATGCAAAGAGAAAGGCGGGGTTTATGCTGCTGACGCAGAAACACATACAAATATAATGTTTATCTTTCGATTTTTCATGTGAGTGCGACATAAAACACAAGGAAGAGCAACTATGACAGGTGGACACCAACAGATAGTGTAATTTTCCTCTACTCTCCTGGCTCCCAGCTTTGAGATCAATATGTGATAGCAAAGAAACCTCACTTGTGAAGAATACTCCAGAAATGTTCATATAGAATGAAATGAATGAAACTATCTAATGGTTTCACTCTTGGAATTCAAAAAATAATTTAAGAAAGCTTGATAATGTGCCTAATTATAATTCTTTGTTTATAAATTTTGCTTTATGAAAATTATTTGGTATGTAAACACTAATACAGCAAAATTCTATTTTTAATTAAAAATAAGCGCAAAAGGGGATTATTTTTATAAAATAATGACTGAAAGGTGGACTTTTTTACATGAGACTATTGAATAAACAGATACTATCATTAGTGGGTGCTTGTATTATTTACATAAAGCTATAAATGTCATCTGAAATTACCACTCAATAATACCACTTACTTCAACTGCCACCATCACTTATTGAGCACATATTGTATGCATTATGTTATTAAATTTGTAGAACAATCTATGAAGAACATTTTATCCCCATCCTAGGAAAACCTGAATTTTTTGCAGTTAATAAAAGTGCCCAAGGCCATTTAGACAGAAAAATAGAATAGGACTTTCTAGCCCTTGTTCCCTGGCAGAAACATTTTTTGAACAACTATCCCAGCACAAAAATACTTTCAGAAAACCCAAGGAAACCAATGAGAGATCACAGTTCCTGGTTACAACACCATAATAAGAAGAGATACATTGAATGGGGTAGGAGTTTTACAGGCCCTTACCCCTTTCTCAACCCCAGGTAGTAGAACTTCGAGAGAGGTATTCTCCCAGTAGGAGAAGTTGAGGGAAGTGAGCACCAGACCTTGCCTAGGGTCTCAGGACTAAGTTTACCTCAGTAAAATCCAGCATCAAACCCCTCTGCAGGATACTAGACACTGGACTGCTACCTGGGGCTTGAGCTTCCAGCCTGCCCTAGCTCCCTACTGGATTCTGAGCCCCAGGTTCTTGGTCAGCTTCAGGAGGACTGGGTGTGGACTGACTCTAACATCTGCATGTCCTAGAAGCCTTGAAGTTTGGATCCTTCCCAGTACCAGGCCATTCTCCACAGACTGAAGTTCTAGGTACGTCCCAGCACCAGGCTCAGTGTTCCAATTTGCTGCCCTGTCACTGTGCTGAGAGGTAGGGAATATGGGGCAAGGGATGATCAAGGTCATTGACCAAGGCAAATAACAGAGAGTACACCTAAATGTAGGTTTGTCCCTGAAGAATGTGCTCTGCAGCACTGCACAGCTTCTTCTCATGTACTTATGACTACAATCTTAAAATTACTCTTTATAATTTTGTTCTAATTAGTTATACATTTCAATGAATATCAATATTAAAAACCAGGGATATCAGGAAACAAGAGACAGTGTTCCCTGAGATTCGGGGAATAAAAAAAGAACCCCCAGAGGGTTCAACTTCACATTCTTAAAAGTTTCTAGTCTGTTCCACCAAAAAAAAAAAAAAAAAGAAAGAAAAAGAAAAAAGAAAAAAAAGAACCTTAAAGAGGCTGGTCCACTCCCTGAATGGGGAATATGGACCTGAGACTCCAGGGAGACCAAGGAAGATAGACTGAAGGACAGTGCAGCAGAGGGAGAATACCGGAGATCTTCAGAAAAGAATTCCATATACTGTCAGAGAATATTCACGGAGCAGAGAAAAATGCATGCATATGAGAAAACCACCTCAGCCCTTGGAAGAAGACACCAGGAAAGACAGTAAGAATGCTCAATAAGGTAGAAAAAAATTTCCTATCCTCACCATTCAGAATTGTAAACCTCACAATTCTTGGGGAACTGGATTAACTAATCAAAAGGTGTTTGCCTCAGTGGTGGAAGAGTTATGGTCGCACTGGATGATCCTAAAAGATTAAACATTTTCTAAATAACTACATCCCAAAACAAACCTCAAAATGTTCATAAGAATAAAAAAAAATCCAGCATCCAAAAAAGTGAAATTTAATACGTGTGACATCAAATAAAAAATTACTAGGCATTCTAAAAAATTGGAAAATACAATTCATGAAGAGTAGGAAAATAATCAATCTATTGACACTGACATAGAACAAACATAGATGTTAGAATTAGCAGATACCACTAGGGGTAAAATATAAGGTTGGGGATGTTAACTCAGTGGTAGAGAATGAAGTTGGCGTGGGTAATGAGCTAGACTTAATCCCCAGGACCAAAAAAGATAAGAAGTCAATTATATTTAAAGGAAACCTTGTGAGCTCACCTATCCCAGTCCTTGCCTTGGGGCAAAAAAATAGATTAGGGGATTATGCCCACGATAGTTTTGCCTAGACCTCAAAGCAGGTTCTAGAGGTATTAGATGCGTCCCTTCACTGGGTCATTTTATGGGTTCATATATATTATCCTCAAAAAAAGGAGTTAAGTTCAAGATATCAGTTTGGAGTTAATGGAGAAGTAGATCAGGCTTTCTGGACTGCCTTGATTTTGGTCCACTGATGAATATCGGGGGCGGGGGGATCATACACTCTAAAATTCTTCCCAAGTTGTTTGTTCCTGTTGTTCTAGCCTGGGGTGTCTCACAGAGGATTATTTATTTGCCATAGTCTTCAAGATACTTTTAAGGCTGCTGGGCAAATATACACTTATTATAACATAATCTTAGTCAAATCATATATATGTGTCATGTTAGTGTTAGAATTTGTTTATTAAAACCTGCTCTTTCTTGAAATAGAATGAAATTTTCTCTTTTTCTACCTTAGAGCTATCAGTAGTCAATCAGATTCAGACAGGAGGTGGTTCTCACAGGTTTTTCACTGCCCAAAATTCTCTACAGTTGCTGTTTTCTCTCTGTTTGAACACACATCTAAACACAAACACAGCAACTCCTTAAAAAATGAAAAATAAATATAGAAAGAATGACACAAAATTATATGTTTGCAATTAGCTGGATAACACATTTTTCTTCTGTATATTTAGACTTTCTCAGATCTTAGAGTCTATGAGAAGCAACTTGCTAAGAAGAAGTGTAAGGACTGTGAATATAAACAACAACAAAGAAGACAAAGCAAGAAAAAAAAACATTCTTTCATAGAGTTAAAAAATGTCTGAATTTAACACTTTCATTTTCAGGTTAAAAAATGAATTAAAATGATCATTTTGAAAGTGATGCATATAGCTAGCAGGAGGTGAAAGTGAACAATGATTTTCTCTATCTATGCAGTTTGTTTCATTTGTCCTTACCTCTGTAGATTTTTTCCAGCATGACTCTCCACTTTCATTCTTGCTGTGGAATCTACCTGTAATACCTTTCCCTTTTCAATTAATCATTTAAATTTTCAACTTATTTTAAGTGCATTTGAATTTTTACATCTTCATGGAAGTCCCCCATCACTGTTCTAACCCAGTTCTAAACTGGTTATTTCTCCACATTCTTAGTACTAAGTGCAATTTATTGTTTACTAACTGGGACTCCTAACTCTTTATTTCCAGGACCAGAGAGATGTCATTGAATTCAGGACTCCATATCTTGCTATGATTTCTTCATTATACTCAGTCTGCTTCTGTATTCTGGCTCATCCTCCTGTATTCCTGATTATATGAAGCTTTTCTATTTATCTTGAATTGTTTGTTTATTCCTTTCACTTCTTTAAGTGCACATTTGTTAGAAAAATAGTCAAATACCATATCTATTCTTTCTTAGTTTTTCTTACCTTCTTCAACCTCCCATAGCTAAGATTCCCCAAAACTGAAATTCTAAATATTAACAAAGGTTATTGATAGTGTGATTTTTTTCCTATCTCGTCATTCCTGTCCATATTGATTGTTTATTTTACCATTTACTTTCCTGTATCTGTTGTCATTTAAGACACTTCCTCCTTCTGTTCAACATAAAATGAATGTATTCTTAAATAAAGTATGAACAAAAAATGGGTATGGTTTATTACTGCACCATAATCCAGGTTTTCTGACTGATACAGTGGCAATGAATGACTCATTCAGTGACAAAGAATATAGGAGTTCACATCTACTGTGGAAACCACAGAGGAAATATCTAAGAAATATTATTGGTGCAAAAAAGAATATAAATTTTTTTAAACTTTTTTTTAGTTTGAACAGTGCAATATAGATGATATAAGGATTGTTTTAAACAGATCTTTCTCAATTATTGTAAATAATTTCTGCCATTGTTGTGCTGTTAAGATATCTTAACATCATTGTGCCTAAGCAATTCATGATCCTCTTGGTTAACAATAAGGTGAAAATACTTTTCATCTACTATTTGGTGACAGAGAAATCTTAAGTGTCAATATCCAAATAAGGGTCAACATCTATTCAACTTTATTGACTGTCCTTGGAATAGTGGAACAGAGAGGAAATTGTCCCCAAAAGCACAGGCAATTCACCCTAAAGGTAAACGTATTAGAGAAAGTAAGGAAAAGGTTATTTTCAAGGCACTGTTTTCTTACCTTTTTTCCACCTAAATATTTGGTAAATCTAATGAAAATAATAAAAATGATGATTTAGTTCAGGCACTGGATTTAGTGTTATTACCTTAGAAGAAGCTATCAAAAATACATATGCATTAAGTAAGATTTGTTAAATGCTTAATTATTTATTGGTACTTTATAATGTGGAAGTTAAGGTTTGGGGTTCTAACTCAGAAAATCTAGGTTTTAATTTTAGTTGTATTACTTCTGTGACACTTTGAGCAAGTTACTTTCTCAAAACTCAATTTTATCACTTGCAAAATTAGAATTTAAAAAAAGACATGCTGAACAGATTGGGTTAATTTCATGTATATAACATTATGCACACAAAGTATGCAACAATTGTTTCTTTTTACCTATAATTCATTCAATCTGTTTACTCCCCACTCTGTTGGCTTTTCCTTGAGAAGTTTAAAGTTCTTAAAGTAGAAACTATCAATATGTTTCTTTGAGAAAACTGGTATCTGAGGCTGCCTTTAACTCAGCCATCAGTATTTTATTTTTTAGAAAGAAAAGGGTACAGATGTGATGGATGATATCTACTACAGAGGAAAAAAAATGGAAAGGAGCTCAGTACGTAAACTGAGGATAAGGTATCATGAAAAAAGAAGTCTGTGAAAGAAAGTGAAACTGCACATGGTATTTTTAGAAGCTCCAGACATTTTTCTGATTTTAGACCTATAATTGCAATATCATGGATAATGGGGAAATGCTTTAAAACTACTGAAATGATGAATGTAAATAACTGAAATCAACTAACTAAGCTACAGCTCAATTTTTCATTTCAGTTTATCTCATGAGTGTTGAGTTTTCCTTCTTTTAGTTAGCAAAATTTTAAAACCATAGCTAAATATTAGGGATGATATAGTGTCTTCAATTTAAAAAAAAATGCAAATAAGCATTGAATCTTATGAACTGTACAGAGTTCTAAAACATTCTGTCATTTTTTCCTATTATCAAACCAAATTTCAGACTTTTGACAGGCAATATTCATGAAAATAATGCTTGCATTTTTATCTTAATATACAGCTGGAAGAGAGTACATAGTGATTACATGATGACTAAAAGGCCCAAAAGCATAATAGTTATGTTTTGAAAAATTTAATCCATTAAAAGTTCAGTGAAGCAAAGGAAGAAAATACTTTAAGCATATGGTTGTAGTAAAGTAAAGACTGGTAAACATTATAATGGGATACTTTTTAGAAATTTCACCTTCTCAACCAATGTTTTCAGAAAATGGTGTGAGAATCATTTTAATCATCAGAAATCTAATTTTAACAGTGTTTCATCTGATCTCCATTCTATATTTTTAAAATGTCTTTACAGTATTGCTTCCCCTGACCTTCAAATTCACATTATCTTCTACTCTCTGAAGTAGTTAGTAAAGACAGCTTTCATTGCTGGGCACAGTAACGAATGCCTTGCAATCCCAGTAGCTCAAAAGGCTAAGGCAGGAGAATCATAAGTTCAAAACCATCCTCAGCAATGACGAGGCACTTGGAAACTCAGTGAGACCCTGTCTCTAAATAAAATATTTAAGAAAGGTGGGGGGCTGGGGATGTGGTTCAGTGGTTAAGTGCCCCTGAGTTCAATCCCCAGTACCAAAAAAAAATAAATCTGTAATTTTCTTGCAAGGCCAACAGTCTCATCTCTGCTTCCCTGTCTTGTCCTCAGAATCTCAGAATTAATCCCTGGATTCTTCTTTCCCATATCAATCCTCTGATGTCCAACTCCACCCTTTCTCATGTGTAATGTATACTTATTAACTTCTATATTTCATATGCTACCCTAAGTACTTACAGTCCCCAACTTACAATGGCTCAGTTTAGGAATTTTCAATCTCATGATGGTGTGATAGGTTTTCACATCCCATCATGTCTGCAAATGTGCATCTATTGTTTGCTTGAAATAGTCAATACTTCAATGATCATATAGACTTTGTGTTAAATAGTTGATCCAATTATAAGCTAATGTAAGTGTTCTGAACATGTTTAAGATATGTTAAGCTAAACTAGGATGCTCAGTGATTTAGATCTGTTAAATGCATTTTTTACTTTACAAATTTTCAATTTAAAAATAGTTAAACTGGATGTAACCCTATTATAAATCATGGAGTGTCTGTACTGAGGGTAAAAATAAATGTGTCATAAATTCATGGATATTAATCTGCTTACAATGTAGTAAAAGAATGTCTTCAAATGAATATTTGAAATAAAGTATGAAGATATGTATAAGTTTGAGCACTTATAAGGAAGGGAAGAGTGATTCACTATGTAAAGGTCAAATTCTGTTGAAATTATTGAAGTGAGTTTGTGTGCATGACATACATTGATATAAAGGGAAGAAGGAACGAACTGTGCAAAAACATGGGGAACTGAACTGATTTGGCAAATACAAGTAGGAGTCAATCATGCATAATAGATAGTGCATCCAAATCATTCACCCAGTATTTAACCCCAGCAGTAATAGGGAAAAAGATATGTATTAGGATGAATGGTTAGTTGGGTAAGTTGTGGTAGATCATGAAGGGAGGTGTCATGCACTGTCCATGTATCTTGCTACCATTTTAAGACTCTCCAATGACTTTACATGAAATCCAAGTACTTGGACATCAGATTTGAAGAGATGAAACTGAAATTTGAAAGAAAAGCAGACATCTTGTTATTTGATGTTGTTTTCATACTGCCTTTAAACCTAATAAATTTCTAATATCTTATATATGGTCAGCCAAGTCTAATTTAATTATTAATGTTCTTTGCAAGAAGTATTAATTTTTTAAAATTTTTTAGTAGTTTATTTTGATTCATTTTAAACAAATGGGTAAACTTATTTCTCTGGTTGCACGTGAAGTAGAGTCATACCATTTGTGTAATCACACATGTATTTAGGGTAATAATGTTTGTCTCAATCTGTTATTCTTCCTTCCCCCCAACCCTTCCAATCCAATTTTTTCTTATTATTTATGATAAAGTGAATGGTCAAAAAAACTCCAGCAACCCTTGTGAATTTGGGTTTGAGAAATAATTGTAGTTGTCTCTCCTTATTCATGGGGAATATATTCTGAGAATCCCAGTAAGTGCCTGAAACTACAGATAATGTCTAGCTCAATATACACTTTGTTTTTTTCCATGCACACACATCTATGATAATGTTTAATTTATAAATTAGATATGGTAAGAGATTAATTTTAACTAATGATGATATAGAATAACTGTAACACATTGCTGTAAAGTTCTGTGAATGTGGACTCCCATTTCTTCCCTCAAAAATATCTTATACTGTCCTTACATTTATTCTTCTGGGAAAGATATAAGGTGATATAGTACCTGTGTGACAAGGTAAGGGTGACTGGTTAAAGTACTGTGATAAAGCAATAGGAACCGATGACCCTCTCACGAATCCCTGGGAAGCCATTCTGAGAAGTATGATGAAATCTCTCCTCATCCTCCTACATCCTTCATAGTACCTGAGTCACCCTTTGTTCAAAATATCCATATGGTATATTCTAATTACCTATTAGTCATAGGGTAACTTTGTTGGTTATCAAATCACATGTCACCATCTTGCAATATTTGTGAAAAGCACCCTATTTAAAATGTATGGATTGCTTAATTCTGTAATTTTCCATTTAATGTTTTGGACCATGGTTGATAATTGAAACTATAGAAAGAAAAACTGCAGATAAGAGGACTATCATAAAAGACTTTGAAATGTGCCTGAATTATTTGTCAGTTTGCTTATGAGAAGAAGTTGTTCATTGTTTTGTCCTTTCTTTGATTCTCTGATTCTGATTCTTAGGGCACTTGTAGTGGATACAAGCACTCCAAATATTCACAAATAAACAAGTACATGTTTAGGTATAGATCAGACCCAAGAGTTCTATGACTGAGTTTTATAGAAAACAGCAAGAGTTGTACTTTAAAAAGTGCTGAAAATGATCAAAATGAGATTTGTAGCTAGAAGACAGAAAATACAGAGGAGAAGTCAAAATGGGTTCCAAATATCAAAGAGAAGGAAAAAAATCTGATAATGTGATTTTATTTGACAGTTTTTGCTAAGTTCTATAGCTAACAAGGGAAGTTAATGTCAAACTCATTGTCTTTTTCTCCTGGTATAAGTACCAAAAAAATCCAAATAAAATTGCAGATCTAGGCATATTAATAATTTTTATTTTGCTCATTACTTTTTGGTCACTCAAAATAGTGTGTCAAATTAAATGAAATTGGAACACTGATATGGAAACATTAAAGCAAAACTTAATTTTAAGGCAAATTACTGAGATCATCCGAAAGAATGAATAAAAATTGTGAGCTTCAATTTTTCTCGCTTCCTGTTACAGCAGGTTTCCACAGATCTCCTTCCTGACATAAACCTCTTATTCTCCAATATTGCTCACACTAACTTTCTCCAAGTGCATATCTGATCATTCCTAAAATGAAAGATGAAAATTCTCCCTTGGACTTAAGTCCAGCCACTGTAGGAGTTTAAGTTCTCTGTGTACATTCATTAAGTCCCAGGTGCTTTCCATTTACTATTAACTAAAATGCAAATAAATTATCAATTAATTATACTATATCCTCACAATAAAAGACAATGCAATGGGTTTTTTATGAGGATGTTTAAGTGAATCATCCATTTTCTAATTATAATTTTCAGTGGTTTCTACTTAGTTCTTAATATAAATTCTAAATATTTGTCCTTATGCATCTCTATTTTTAAGACAAAGAATATTGAAAAGTACAGTGATAAAATGATAATTTTGTCACTATAATTGAAAGTATAATGATTAAAAGGACATTTAAAATATGCATAAATATTGACAAATTGCCATAAAAATTACCAATTCATTCTCTTCTTACCACTATGGGGAAGTGTCTGTTTTTCTACATCCTTCTCTAAATAGAATCAAATGCCAATCTCATTTCGATCTTATGTGTCAAAAATAGTATCTCACTATTATATTATAAAGTTATAAAGTTGTAAAGTTTTAGTACATTCTTATGCCAATTTGTCATTCATAGTCATTTTCTACAAACTTCCAATTTTTCTACTAGGTGAATATTTTTAAATATTTTTGTAAGGTACTTAACCTTTGCATTCCACTTACATGGCACTTTCCAAATTTCAGATATTTATATTATTGTAATTATAATTATTATTTTATTTTAAACCAATAATGTGTGTAATCAATTAGTATTTCTTTTGTTTAGGAATGGTTTCTTATTCAGAAATTTCTTACTACAAAAACTTGCCTGTATACTTTGCTTAATGTATTTAGTATTCACTTTTTGTATTTGACTGTTTTACACACATAGAATGCATTTTGGGGTATGAATAAAATAAGAAAGCAAGTTTGCTTTCTCCAAAGAGATGTACAAATGGTTCTAAAAAATAATAGTGGGACAATTCATCAATTATCATTATTAATTATTGAACTTACTATGTAACATTCACTAACAGAGAACATTAAATACTTCTGTTGACAGTAGGAATTTCTTTTCTCCCTCATATTAACAGAAACATTTCTCATAGTTTACAAATAATTTTGATATTTTAATGATATTTTAAGGAAATATCTACTTATATTGTAAAGCAAATATTGTGAAAAAATATGAGGAGTAGTTCAGATGCATTAAAAATATAGCCTCTGTTACAAAACTATTATTTTCAATTTTGAGTTATATTCTTAGAATTCTTAAATTCTATCCCTGTTTTGCCAAAATTAATATCACTGTATTCTTTAATGTACATTTATTTTATTTTCCAATCTTTTCTCTAAGATCTTATAATTCATAACATCACTCAATACTTCTGTATAGATTTTTTGTGCAGTTCTTGTCTTCTATTTTTATCCATATTATGCTGGTTTAAAAATTTGTAATTTACTTTTCTTTCTGTGCTGAGGATTAAACCCACAACTTCATGCATGACAGGCAACTGCACTACAACTGCTATGTCCCCATTCCCCATTCTGTTTTAGGAATAAAAAAGAAAGAAATTATTTGTTTTTTAATAATTAAAGGTAATTTCACATGAAATTTTTTAAGAAATGGCAAATTTTATGTCTGGATTACATAATATGTCAGATAATCCTACAAACAATTTTCAATGCAGAAAATAAAAACAGGACAGAAACACATTTCTAGTTGTTGAAGTATTCTATTTCTATTATTTTTATCATATTTTAAATTTAGTGAATTCAGCCTTCAGAATTTTATCTTTTAATATTTCTATACTTTATATTATCGTTTGCCTTTTAGATTTTTTTGTTCATTTTCTATAAATAGTGCAGCTGCATCAAGTTATTTTATACTCTTGTTTATCATAGTTTTACATAATGGCTAAAATACATAACTTCTTCTTAATTAGCTCATAGATATTTTGCAGGAATGAGATTTCTAAAACATTACAATATGGTCTGATATTTGATTATAGTTTACTACAATCTGAAGGAATTTAACAGTGGGTCACGTTCTTTCTGCATTTTAAATGTCTACCATCATAGTCTATTTACTCATTAACTGTGTTCTCAGAGCTTCTTTCTCTATGTATAGAATGGGAAAATGTGAGTGACTGAAG
This sequence comes from Sciurus vulgaris, assembly GCF_902686455.1. Lineage (NCBI taxonomy): Eukaryota > Metazoa > Chordata > Mammalia > Rodentia > Sciuridae > Sciurus > Sciurus vulgaris. The sequence goes on from NC_136464.1 coordinate 97,794,011, forward strand.
AGTGTAAAATCCAAAATCACCTTTCACTGTACATAGGGAGGGCTTGTTTACTTAGAGGGTCTCAGATACTTTGGGATTCTTAGAACATTATATATGAGTGACACCATATTTTTCAATACTGTAACTATCTGTTCATATGACCAAGTTTGATCATGCTGAGTGGTGATAGCTGGTCAAATCCAAGTTAGTTGTCACTATTGTAAACTGCTTTAAACTTTCTATGTATTTCCAAGGGTCAGAAAGTCAGATGGGCCTTGAGACTGCTTCTTAGTTCACAGATCACAGCATGTCAAGTACCATACATATGGATGTTTGCTGAGCTGCCACATCACACTATTTTAAATATTAAAAATATCTAGATTCATCACATAAATGTTGAAAGCTATTTGCATTATTGAGTGTGTCTATGTGTGCACAAATGTGGTAGAATCAGTTGCCTCCAAAGGAATCTTCATTTAGGTTTTTATTTTTTTATTGTAAACAAGTGGGATACATGTTGTTTCTCTGTTTGTACATGGAGTCAAGGCATACCATTTGTGTAATCATAAATTTACATTGGGTAATGTTGTTTGATTCATTCTGCTATTTTTTCCTTCCATCCCAAACCTCCCACACCTCCTTTACCTCAATACAGTCCTGCTTTCCTCCATTCTTGCCACCCTCCTTAACCCTAACCCTAAACCTAGTCATAACCCTAATGCTAACCCCTCCCAGCCCCATTATATGTCATCATCCGCTTATCAGAGAAATCACTCCTCCTTTGGTTTTTTGAGATTCGCTTATCTCACATAGCATGAAATTCTCCAACTTCATTCATTTGCCTGCAAATACCATAATTTTACCATTCTTTATGGCTGAGTAATATTCAATTGTATATATATGCCACAGTTTCTTTATCTATTCATCAATCGAAGGACATCTAGGTTGGTTCCAAAATCTGCCTATGGTGAATTGAGCAGCAATGAACATTGATGTGGCTGTATCTCTGTAGTATGCTGATATTAAGTCCTTTGGGTATAGGCCAAAGAGTGGGATAGCTGGGTCAAATGGTGGTTCCATTCCAAGCTTTCTGAGGAATCTCCATACTGCTTACCAGAGCAGCTGCACTAATTTGCAAACCCACCAGCAATGTATGAGTGTACCTTTTTCCCCACATCCTAGCCAACACCTATTGTTGCTTGTGTTCTTGCTAATCTCCATTCTAATTGGGGTGAGATGGAATCTTAGGGTAGTTTTGATTTGCATTTCTCTTATTACTAGAGATGTTGATCATTTTTTCATATATCATTTGATTGCTTGTACATCCTCTTCTGTGAAGTGTCTGTTCATTTCCTTAGCCCATTTGTTGATTGGATTATTTGTATTCTTGGTGGAGAGTTTTTTGAGGTCTTTTTAGATTCTGGAAATTAGCACTCTATCTGAAGTATGAGTGGCAAAGATTTTCTCCCACTCTGCAGGCTCTCCCTTCACATTACTCATAGTTTCCTTTGCTGAGAGAAAGCTTTTTAGTTTGCATCTATCCCAGTTGTTGATTCTTGCTTTTATTTCTTGTGCTTATGGGAGTCCTGTTAAGGAAGTCTGATCCTAAGCCAACATGTTGAAGATATGGACCTACTTTTTCTTCTATAAGATGCAGGGTCTCTGGTCTGGTTCCGAGGTCCTTGATCCATTTTGAGTTGAGTTTTGTGCAGGGTGAGAGATAGAGGTTTAATTTCATTCTGTTGCATATGGTTTTCCAGTTTTCCCAGCACCATTTGTTGAAGAGGCTATCTTTTCTCCATTGAATATTTTTGGCCCCTTTGCCTAGTATGAGAAAATTGTATTTATTTGGATTTGTGTCCATGTCCTCTATTCTGTACCATTGATCTACCTGCCTATTTTGGTACCAATAACATGCCGTTTTTGTTACTATTGCTTTGTACTATAGTTGAAGATCTCATATTGCAATGCCCCCTGCTTTGCTCTTTCTGCTAAGGATTGCTTTAGCTATTCGGGGTTTCTTATTCTTCCAGTTGAACTTCATAATTGCTTGCTCTATTTCTGTAAGGTACGTCACTGGGATTTTAATTGGAATTGCATTGAATCTGTATAGCACTTTTGGTAGTATGGCCATTTTGACAATATGAATTCTGCCTATCCAAGAACATGAGAGATCATTCCATCTTCTAAGGTTTTCTTTAATTTCTTTCTTTAATGTTCTGTAGTTCTAATTGTAGAGGCCTTTCACCTCTTTTGTGAGATTGATTCCCAAGTACTTTATTTTTTTTTTGAAGCTCTTGTGAATGGGGTAGTTTTCCTAACTTGTCTTTCTGAAGATTCATCACTTATGTATAAAAATGCATTGGATTTATGAGCATTCATCTTGTAACCTGCTAATTTACTGAATTCACTTATGAGTTCTAAAAGTTTTCTGGTGGAATTTCCAGGTTCCTCTAAATATATAATCATGTCTTCAGCAAACAGGGATAGTTTGAGTTCTTCCTTTCATATTCATATCTGTTTAATTTCCTTGGTTTGTTTAATTGCTCTGGCTAGACTTTCAAGGACAATGTTGAATAGAAGTGGTGAAAGAGGGCATCCCTGCCTTGTTCCAGTTTTCACGGGGAATGCTTTCAGTTTTTCACCATTTAGAGTGATATAGGCCATGGGCTTAGTGTTGATGGCCTTTACAATGTTAAGGAATGTTCCCACTATCCCAATTTTTTTCTAGTGTTTTGAACCATGAAGGGATGCTGTATTTTATTGAATGCTTTTTCTGCATGTATGAAAATAATCATGTGATTCTTAGTTTTAAGTCTGTTGATATGGTGAATGACATTTACAGATTTCCGGATGTTGAACAAAACTTGGATCCCTGGGATAAAAACTACTTGATCGTGGTGCACTATCTTTTTAATATATTTTTGTATGTCATTTCCTATAATTTTGTTGAGAATTTTTGCATTGATGCTCATTAAGGATATTGGTCTGAAATTTTCTTTCCTTGATGTGTCTCTGTCTGGTTTAGATATCAGGGTGATATTGTCTTCATAGAATTAGTTTGGGAGGGTTCCCTCCTCTTCTATTTTATGGAATACTTTGAGAAGTATTGGAATGAGCTTTTCTTTAAAGGTTTTGTAGAACTCGGCTGAGAACCCATCTGTTCCCAGACTTTTCTTTCTTGGTAGGCTTTTGATGACCTCTTCTATTTCATTGCTTGAAATTGATTTATTTAAGTTGTGTATGCCCTCCTCGTTCAGTTTAGGTAATTCATATGTCTCTAGACACTTGTTGATGTCTTTGAGGTTTTCTGTTTTGTTGGAATATATATTTTCAAAATAGCTTCTAATTATGTTTTTTATTTCACTCGTGTCTGTTGTGATACTTCCTTGTTCTTTCTGAATGTTAGTAATTTGAGTTTTCTCCCTCTTTTTCTTTGTTACTGTGGCTAAGGGTTTATCAATTTTGTTTATTTTTTCAAAGAACTAACTATTTATTTTGTTAATTTTTCTGATTGTTTCTTTTGTTTCAAGTTTGTTGATTTCGGCTCTGATTTTAACTATTTCCTGTCGTCTACTGCTTTTGCTGTTGGTCTGCTCTTCTTTTTCTAGGGCTTTGAGCTGTAGAGTTAAGTCATTTATTATTTGTTGATTTCGACTTCTTTTGTTGAATGCGCCCTATGAAATAAATCTTCCTCTAAGTATTGCTTTCATAGTGTCCCAGAGGTTTTGGTATGATGTGTCTTTGTTCTTGTTTACTTCTAAAAATTTTTTTATTTCACTCCTGATGTCTTCTGTTATCCATTCATCATATAATAGTGTATTATTTAATCTCCAGGTATTGGAGAAGTTTCTGTTCTTTATTCTGTCATTTATTTCTAATTTCAATCCATTATGATCTGATAGAATACAAAGTAGTATCTCTATCTTCTTGTATTTGCTAACAGTAGCTTTGTGGCATAAATAATGGTCTATTTTCGAGAAGGATCCATGTGCTGCTGAGAAGAAAGTGTATTCATTCTTTGTTGGATGGTATATTCTATATATATCTTTTAAGTCTAAATTGTTAATTGTGTTATTGAGATCTATGCTTCCATTATTCAATTTTTGTTTGGAAGATCTACCCAGTGGTGAGAAAGGTGTGTTAAAATCACCTAATATTATTGTGTTGTGGTTTATTGGATTTCTGGCATTGAAAAGGATTTGTTTGACATACATGAATGAGCCAATGTTTGGGTCATAGATATTTATGATTGTTATGTCTTGCTGATTTATGCTTCCCTTAAGCAGTATGTAATGTCGTTCTTTATCCCTTCTGACTAGTTGTGGCTTCAAGTACACATTATCTGAAATGAGGATGGATACTCCAGCTGTTTTGCTGTGTCTGTGTGCATGGTATGCTTTTTCCCATCCTTTCACCTTTAGTCTATGGGTATCTCTTTCTATGAGATGAGTCTCTTGCAGGCAGCATATTGTTGGATTTTTCATTTTAATCCCATCTGCCAGCCTATGTCTTTTGATTGATGAGTTCAGGCCATTAACATTCAGTGTTATTATTGTGATATGATTTTTATTCCCAGTCATTTGACTCATTTTGGTTTTTGATGTAATTAGTTTTCTCCTTTATTTGGCTATTCCTTTAGGCTAGTTCCTCCCATTGCTGATTTGCATCGTTGTTTTTCACCTCTTCCTCATGGAATATTTTGCCGAGAATGTTGTGTAATGCCAGCTTTCTTTCTGTAAATTCTTTTAGCTTTTGTTTATCATGGAAGGATTTTATTTTTTGTCAAATCTGAAAGTAAGTTTTGCTGGGTATAAGACTCTTGGTTGCAGGCCATATAACCCATCTTGTACAGTGCCTGCCTCGCATTTTGGAGGCCCTGGTTCGAGTCCCCAGCACTGTGGGATTGTGGAAATAACAAACAAAGATTCTTGGTTGGCATCTCTTTTCTTTCAGGGCTTGGTAAATGTTGTTCCAGGCCCTTCTAGCTTTTAGGATCTGGATTGAAAAATCTGCTGATATTCTTATTCATTTCCCTCTGAATGTAATTTGATTCTTTTCTCTCACAGCCTTTAAAATTCTGTCTTGATTTTCTATGTTATGTATTTTCAAAATAATGTGCCTTGGTGTGGGTCTGTTGTAATTTTGTGTATTTGGAATCCTATAAGGCTCTTGTACCTGGTTTTCCATTTCATTCTTCAGATTTGGGAAATTTTCTGATATTATTTCATTGAATAGATTGTTCATTCCTTTGGTTTGTTTCTCTAAGCCTTCCTCAATCCCAATAATTCTTAAATTTGGCCTTTTCATGATATCCCATAATTCTCATAGATTCTGTTCATAATTTCTTACCATCTTCTCTGTTTGGTCAACCTTGTTTTCAAGATTAAATATTTTGTCCTCAATGTCTGAGGATCTGTCTTCCAGGTGTTCTATCCTATTGGTTATGCTTTCTATGGAGTTTTTAACTTGGTTTATTGTTTCCTTCATTTCAAGCATTTCTGTTTGTTTGTTTGTTTGTTTTTTTAGTATCTCAAACTCTTTATTGAAATGATCTCTTGCTTCCTGTATTTGCTCTTTTAACTGTTGATTGATGCAATCATTTAATGCCTGCATTTGCTCTTTCATCTCCTCCTTCAATGCCTGCATTTGCTCTTTCATCTTCTCATTTGCTTCCCTGATTTTTTAAATTAAGTACATTCTGAACTCCCTTCCTGACATTTCTTCTGCTGTACTGTCATTGGGTTTTATTGATATAGTATCTAGGTTTGTTTGGACATTTTCTTCCCTTGTTTTCTCATATTGGTCAGATATCAGTGGGACTCTGAGATGTCTCAGAATTCCACTTTGGCTTAGAGTGTCCCTATAGATTTCCAGTATATCACCCTCCAGCCTTCAGTACCCTGAAGTCTTAAAGGAACTTGATAATGCAGTGCTTCCAAAGAAAGCTGACCCTAGCGCGCTACTGGGTCCAGGGTTGGGGGCTTGCTCTGTGCGGAAAAGTTCTTATTGGGCAGGTCTGCTCTGAGGAGCTGGCTGTAGATTGTGCCTGCTACTGGAGGGAGCAGAAATGCTTGTGGAATTCTCTGGCTGGCCTGCCCTGGTCCCAGAAGCTACCTGCGGGCCAGGGCCGCCACTGGCTCTTTACAGAAAGGGTCTCACTGGGTGGCCTGCTCCTAGAAGCTGGCTGTGGAATGAGCCTGTTGCCTGAGGGAGCAGAACTGCTTGGGGAAGTCTCTGGCTGCCCTGCCCTGGTCTCAGAAGCCACCAGCAGGCCAGAGCCCACTGCTGGGTCTGAGACTTGGGGGTTGGCTCTGTGCGGAAAGGCTCTCACTGGGCGGACTGCTCCAAGATGCTGGCTATGGAATGAGCCTGCCGCCAGAGGGAGCAGGGTTGCTTGGGGCAGACTCTAGCTGTCCTGCCCTGCTCCAAGAAGCTGCCCCTGTCTGGGCCTCTGCCAGGGCCGAGCTTCACCGGGTGGGAGAGACTCACCCCATGGCTCTGTGTTAGTCCGAGTCTCTCAATGCCTCCTCTTCTTGAATCCTGCATTCTGGAGCGACAGGAGATGCAGTCACCCTCTAGTCCGCCATCTTGTATCCCCCATTTAGGTTTTTTAATGTGCATATTCCAATGTAGGCTGGTTTTAGTGAGGCCTAAGCTAATGTAACATATCCTGGAAATACAACGTTATTATAAGGGCTTCCATCTCTTGCTCTATAACAATCTGAGAACGGGGATTCAAATATAAACTTTCTGAGTTTCTAAATCATTAGCAAGGAATTGTTAAAATAGGTGGACTGAACTACATGAAAGAATTTGAGTGCAAGTTCAACAGATTCAAAGCTAACAACCAGATGTGAAAAATTATAAAAAATAAAAATTAAAAAAATTTTTTTAATTATAAATTTAAGATAAGATATAGAGACTGAGCAATTTCTGCAGTGACAATAGTGGCTTTCTATATATTGCTTGTGACCTCAGAAATGAATGGAAAGGAAACATTAAAGTAAACTCTGGTGGGGTTTCAAGATGGTGGCCTAGAGGGTGGCTGCATTTCATGTTGCTCCAGGACTCAGGATTCAAAAGAGGAGATATTGAGACACTTGGGACCAACTCAAAGCAGCCGGGTGACTCTCACCCATTGGGAAGGCGTCCCGGATGGGACAGTGGTCCCGTAACACAGGAAACTTTGTGAAGTAGAACTGCCGGTGAGACAACCCTCCCCCCGCTGGAGCAGTGAATTTGGACAACTGGGAGCGCCATAAAGGAGGCCGCTCGGCACAGCGCTGGGACTCGGAGCAACCACTGGGGCTCCGGCGGCTGCCCACGGGAGGAGTGGCAAGGAGAGCTGTGTGGACTCAGAACACCGGGGCCTGCCCTGAGGAGGAGGAGGAGGAACGTGGCCACTTGGATTCGGAGTGACTGCACCAGAGCTACAGGCGGTTGCCAGAGGAGGGGCTGTGTGGCGAGCTGTTTGGACTCAGACCACTTGTGAACACCGGGGCCTGCCCGGAGGACTAGGAGGAGGAGGAGGACGAGCACAGCGGGTCATTTGGACTCGCAGTGACTGCATTAGCTCTCCAGGCGGCTGCTCAGAGGAGAAGGCGAGTGGTGAGTTGTTTGGACTTAAAGTGACAACTCCTGAACACAGGGGGGCTGCCTGGAGGGGAAGCGCGGTGGGTCACTTGGTCTCTATTGGCCGCACCAGAGCTCCGGGCGGTTGCCCAGAGGACCCGTGCAGCGAGTCATGTGGATTCAGAGCCACTCAGAGAGACTGCTCCTGAACACACGGGGGGTTATTTGGAGAAGCAGGAGGAACGGGGAGGGTCACTTCGACTGGAGTGATTGATTGCCCAGGGCTATGGGTGGTTGGTGGGAGGTGGAGGCACGCAGTGAGTTTCTTGGACTCCTAGTGACCGCACCGGAATACTGGGCGGCTGTCTGGAGGAAGAGGCGTGTGGCGGGTCTCTGGTACTCAGAGCGATTATAAGGGGCCCAAGGTGGCTGCTCAGAGGAGGGGCCACATAGCCAGGCGATTAGGTGCAGAGCAGGGTCCCAGGATCTAGGAGGCTTCTTGGTGGAAGAGCCCCACAGAGACAGGCTTAGGGCGGAGCGAAGGTTCCAGGCCTGTGGGCAGATTCTCTGAGGAGGGGCAGCCTAAGGAGATTCATCTACGAAGGGTGAGGCTCCCAGGCCCAGGAGGTAGGGCTGGGCCCCTGGGAACATTGCAGAGGAAGGTAGCCCAGCCCATGCGGTAGCTGTAAATTGAGGGGAATCTCTAGGAGGGAACTGACCAGCGAGACCTCCCCACCGGGTGAGTCTTCCCTGCTGGGTGAGGTTTCCCCACAAGGAGGGTAAAACCAGACACTCAGGCCCAAAAGGCCTTGCCTCAGCCCGCAGCCTAGGTCCCCTTTGGATGACCATTGGTCAACAAGTGGAGGCACCTCTGCCCACTAGCAGTGATTATACCCCACCTGAAGGCCACCACTCCTAGAGAGGCAGCTTCCTTGTGGAGCACCGCATTATCAACTTCCTCCAAGACTTCAGTCTACTGAAGGCTAAGGGGGGATATATATAGAAATCTTCAGGGACATTGAAGTCAATAGAGGAAATCTGCAATATCTCAGCGGTCCACTGATACTTGAACAATATGAGAAAACAATGAAAGAAAATACTACAAACAAATCTAGATGTTATATCAATAAAGCCCAATGACAGTATGGCAGAAGAAATGTCAGAAAAGGAGTTCAGAATGTACATAATTAAAATGATCAGAGAAGCAAACGATGAGATGAAAGAGCAATTGCACGCACTGAATGATGAGATGAAAGAGCAAATGCAAGCATTGAATGATCGCACCAATCGACAATTAAAAGAGCAAATACAGGAAGCAAAAGATCATTTCAATAAAGAGTTAGAGATCTTGAAAAAAAACCAAACATAAATCCTTGAAATGAAGGAAACAATAAACCAAATTAAGAACTCCATAGAAAGCATATCCAATAGGATAGAACACCTGGAAGACAGAACCTCAGACACTGAAGACAAAATATTTAAACTTGAAAACAAAGTTGAACAAACAGAGAAGATGGTAAGAAATCATGAACAGAATCTACAAGAACTATGGGATATCATGAAAAGGCCAAATTTAAGAATTATTGGGATTGAGGAAGGCCTAGAGAAACAAGCCAAAGGAATGAACCATTTATTCAATGAAATAAAATCAGAAAATTTCCCAAATCTGAAGAATGAAATGGAAAATCAAGTTCAAGAGGCTTATAGGACTCCAAATACACAAAATTACAACAGACCCACACCAAGGCACATTATAATGAAAATACCCAACATACAAAATAAAGACAGAATTTTAAAGGCTGTGAGAGAAAAGAACCAAATTACATTCAGGTGGAAACCAATACGGATATCAGCAGATTTTTCAATCCAGACCCTAAAAGCTAGAAGGGCCTGGAACAACATTTTTCAAGCCCTGAAAGAAAATGGATGCCAACCAAGAATCTTATACCCAGCAAAACTTACCTTCAAATCTGATGATGAAATAAAATCCTTCCATGATAAACAAAAGGTAAAAGAATTTACAAAAAGAAAGCCAGCATTACAGAACATTCTCAGCAAAATATTCCATGAGGAAGAGATGAAAAACAAAGAAGCAAATCAGCAAAGGGAGGAATTATCCTAAAGGAATTGTCAAATAAAGGAGGAAACAAGTTGTGTCAAACAAATAAGTAAATAAAAATTAAAAAATGAACCAAATGACCGGGAAACCAAATCATATCTCTATAATAACCTTGAATGTTAATGGCCTGAATTCATCAATCAAAAGACATAGACTGGCAGACTGGATTAAAAAGAAAGATCCAACAATATGTTGCCTGCAAGAGACTCACCTCATAGAAAAAGATACCCATAGACTAAAGGTGAAAAGATGGGGAAAAACATACCATGCACATGGACTCAGCAAAAAAGCTGGAGTATCCATCCTCATTTCAGATAATGTGGACTTCAAGCAAAACTTACTCAGAATGGATAAAGAAGGACATTTCATAATGCTTAAGAGAAGCATAAATCAGCAAGATATAACAATCATAAACATCTATGCCCCAAACAGTGGCTCATCCATGTATGTCAAACAAATCCTTCTCAATTTCAGAAACCAGATAGACCATAACACAATAATACTAGGTGATTTTAACACACCTCTCTCACCACTGGACAGATCTTCCAGACAAAAATTGAACAAAGAAACCATAGATCTCAATAACACAATCAATAAGTTAGACTTAACAGACATTTATAGAATATACCATCCAACCAAGAGCGAATACACTTTCTTCCCAGCAGCACACGGATCCTTCTCTAAAATAGACCATATATTATGCCACAAAGCTAATGTTAGCAAATACAAGAAGATAGAGACACTGCCTTGTATTCTATCAGATCATAATGGATTGAAGTTAGAAATAAATGAAAGAGTAAAACAGAGAAACTATTCCAACATCTAGAGATTAAACAATATGCTATTATATGATGAATGGATAACAGAAGATATTAGGAAGGAAATTAAAAAATTGTTAGAGGTAAATGAGAACAAAGAAACATCATATCGAAATCTCTGGGACACTATGAAAGCAGTACTTAGAGGGAAATTTATTTCATGGAGCGCATTTAATAAAAGAAGTAAAACTCAACAAATAAACGACCTAAAACTATGGCTCAAAGCCCTACAAAAAGAAGAACAGAACAGCACCAAAAGTAGTAGAAGACAGGAAATAGTTAAACTCAGAGCTGAAATCAATGAAATTGAAACAAAAGAAACAATACAAAAAATTGACAAAATAAATAGTTGGTTCTTCGAAAAAATAAACAAAATTGATAAACCTTTAACCAGACTAACAAAGAGAAGACGAGAGAAAACCCAAATCACTAAAATTCGGAATGAACAAGGAAATATCACAACAGACAGGATTGAAATACAAAACATAATTAGAAGCTATTTTGAAAATCTATACTCCAACAAAATAGAAAATTTTGAAGACATCAACAGGTTTCTAGAGACATATGAATTGCCTAAACTGAACGAGGAGGACATAAACAATTTAAATAGACCAATTTCAAGTACTGAAATAGAAGAAGTCATCAAAAGCCTACCAACAAAGAAAAGTCTGGGACCAGATGGGTTTTCAGCCGAGTTCTACAAAACCTTTAAAGAAGAGCTCATTCCAATACTTCTCAAAGTATTCCATAAAATAGAAGAGGAGGGAACCCTCCCAAACTCATTCTATGAAGCCAATATCACAGTGATACCTAAACCAGACAGAGACTCATCGAGGAAAGAAAATTTCAGACCAATATCCTTAATGAACATCGACGCAAAAATTCTCAACAAAATTTTAGCAAATCGCATACAAAAACATATTAAAAAGATAGTGCACCATAATCAATTGGGTTTCATCCCAGGGATGCAAGGTTGGTTCAACATCAGGAAATCAATAAATGTAATTCACCATATTAATAGACTTAAAGTCAAGAATCACATGATTATTTCAATAGATGCAGAAAAAGAATTTGATAAAATACAGCACCCCTTCATGCTCAAAACACTAGAAAAAATAGGGAGAGTGGGAACATTCCTTAACATTGTAAAGGCCATTTATGCTAAGCCCATGGCTAATATCATTCTATATGGTGAAAAACTGAAAGCATTCCCCCTAAAAACTGGAACAAGGCAGGGATGCCCTCTTTCACCATTCCTATTCAACATTGTTCTTGAGACTCTGGCCAGAGCAATTAGACAAACCAAAGAAATTAAAGGGATACGAATTGGAAAAGAAGAACTCAAACGATCCCTGTTCGCTGATGACATGATTATATATTTAGAGGAACCTGGAAATTCCACCAGAAAACTCTTAGAACTCATAAGTGAATTCAGTAAAGTAGCAGGTTACAAGATCAATGCCCATAAATCCAACGCATTTTTATACATAAGTGATGAATCTTCAGAAAGAGAAATTAGGAACACTACCCCATTCACAATAGCCTCGAAAAAAATAAAATACTTGGGAATCAATCTCACAAAAGAGGTGAAAAACCTCTACAATGAGAACTATACAACACTAATGAAAGAAATTAAAGAACACCTTAGAAGATGGAAAGATCTTCCATGTTCTTGGATAGGAAGAATTAATATTGTCAAAATGGCCATACTACCTAAAGTTCTATACAAATTCAATGCAATTCCAATTAAAATCCCAATGACATACCTTACAGAAATAGAGCAAGCAATTATGAAATTCATCTGGAAGAATATGAAACCCAGAATAGCTAAAGCAATCCTTAGCAGGAAGAGTGAAACAGGGGGTATTGCAATACCAGACCTTCAACTCTACTATAAAGCAATAGTAACAAAAACGGCATGGTATTGGTACCAAAATAGAAAGGTAGATTAATGGTACAGAATAGAGGACACGGACACAAACCCAAATGAATACAATATTCTCATACTAGACAAAGGTGCCAAAAATATGCAATGGAGAAAAGATAGCCTTTTCAACAAATGGTGCTGGGAGAATTAGAAATCCATATGCGACAGAATGAAACTAAACCCATATCTCTCACCATGCATGAAACTCAACTCAAAATGGATTAAGGACCTCGGAATCAGACCAGAGACCCTGCATCTTATAGAAGAAAAAGTAGGTCCAAATCTTCACCTTGTTGGTCTAGGATCAGACTTCCTTAACAGGACTCCCATAGCACAAGAAATAAAAGCTAGAATCAACCACTGGGATAGATTCAAACTAAAAAGCTTTCTCTCAGCAAAGGAAACTATCAGCAATGCGAAGAAAGAGCCTACAGAGTGGGAGAATATCTTTGCCAATCATACTTCAGATAGAGCACTAATCTCCAGAATCTATAAAGAACTCAAAAAACTCTACTCCAAGAATTCAAATAATCCAATCACAAATGGGCTAAGGAAATGAATAGACACTTCACAGAAGAAGATCTACAAGCAATCAACAAACATATGGAAAAATGTTCCACATCTCTAGTAATAAGAGAAATGCAATTCGAAACCACCCTAAGATTCCATCTCACCCCAATTAGAATGGCGATTATCAAGAATACGAGCAACAACAGGTGTTGGTGAGGACGTGGGGAGAAAGGTACACTCATACATTGCTGGTGGGGCTGCAAATTAGTGCAGCCACTCTGGAAAGCAGTGTGGAGATTCCTTAGAAAACTTGGAATGGACCCTCCATTTGACCCAGCTATCCCACTCCTTGGCCTATACCCAAAGGACTTAAAATCAGCGTACTACAGAGATACAGCCACATCAATGTTCATAGCTGCTCAATTCACAATAGCCAGGCTGTGGAACCAACCTAGATGCCCTTCAATTGATGAGTGGATATAGAAGCTGTGGTATATATATACAATGGAATATTACTCAGCCATAAAGAATGATAAAATTATGGCCTTTGCAGGCGAATGGATGAAATTGGAGAATATCATGCTAAGTGAGATAAGCCAATCTCAAAAAGCCAAAGGACAAATGATATCGCTAATAAGTGGAGGATGACACATAATGGGGGGGAGGGAAGGGTTAGTGTTAGGGTTAGAGTTAGGGTTAGGGAGGGGGGCAAGTATGGAGGAAGGAAGTACTGTATAGAGGGTAAAGAGGGGTGGGAGGGGTGGGGGGAAAAATAACAGAATGAATCGAACAACAAAAAATAAATAAATAAATAAAGTATACTCTGTATTTCCATAGCTGGTGAATACTGAAACTGCAAAGTCACATTAAACTTCTTTGCAAAATATTATTCAACTTAGTCATGAATTCAGTGAAATATCATGCATCAGAGAAACAGAGATTTACTTACATCTTCTCACAACTCAGATGAAAAATAAAATATCTTGGAGTTTTCTACCTGAAGTCTCACTGAAAAATAAATGATTATGACAAGATGCCCCGGATCTCGAAGAAACATGCATATATTACTTTAGAAAATGGCTACCACTGCTTTCATTGAAATGCTGATTCAGAAAAATCTGAATATAAATCTGAATTATTTGTAGAATGTATGAAACTGATTTTCAGTACCTAACCACCAGGCAGTTCCATGAAAACAACACAATCTACAGACAAGTGCTACCTATGGATAATACCTTCTCAGTTCTTCTCAACATCATGATTGTCATTACAGCCCAAACTATCACCACTCCTCCTAGAAAGTTTGCAGTATTCTAATTGCTTTTCAGAATGCAGGCTTAACTCATCAGTGCAGTCTGGGTAAGGTAAATATGATACCTTACTCTTCTACTCAAAATAATTCAATGACTTACCAATTTCTTATGATGAAGTTTAATTATCTTAATGTGACTTCGGAAGCCCAACTTTATCTGTGCCAGTGTATCTTCTTGCATCATTATTAATATCAATGACTCCATCCTCAGGCCTCATCCACCTTTATAAATCCACCAATGTCTATCAAATGCCTAGCAAAATACTGGTTTCTCAACAAAATGTTTTAGATTTTATTTCATTTATTTATTTTATGTGGTTCTGAGGATTGAACCCAGTGCCTCATGCATGCTAGGCAAGTGCTCTAACATTGAGCTACAACCCCAACCCCAGTGATTTTTCAGTGGGCAAATCTAGTCCAAATCCTGTTCAAGGCAGAGAAACATCAGAATGGTAAAAGCTATAATAATAAAGATGAAAGATTTATATCCAAGGGGATAGGAACATATCTGGAAGCAGTCCTTGGTGAGTTCTCCATGGTCTAAGGATCTGACACTTAGGTTTATGGCTAAACCTATATTCAGAAATAACTATATGAGCCATGGGACTCTACATCATGTATAGTTAGGAAAATAAGAAATCATACCCCATTACATATGATGTATCAAAATGCATTCTGCTGTCATGTGTAACTAATTAAAACAAATTAATTTTTTTCAAATGTAAGTAGCTTCATAATCTTTCTCTAAAAGAATCATGTTGGTATTCAACAGAATATTAAATGTTTTAAACTTTAGGCATCTTGTGGAAAGTCACAAAGTTATGGAAAGAAGGAGAAACTTGACTGCAGCTAAACAACTTTGAGAGGGGAATAAACATACAGAAAAATTTGAAGACAGACTGGAGTCACCACATTAAAGATTTGAATGCCAAACTGAAAATATGGGCCTTATAACTGCAGTTAATAGAGAGTTGTTATATAGGAAAATGAAGTGATGACACTTACAAGATAACTCAGGGAAAACTATAAAAGATCCACTATATTGGGGAATGTTTGCTAGAAACAAGAATATAAGTGAGTGAAGTGAAGTCATTAAAATGTTAAGTCTTGGTAAGACGAAATTGCACAAGGTATGTAGATTGACCTTTTCCTCAATTTATGGAAGCATTAACCCTAAGGTGTCTGATAGGACTAAGTTTAGATTCCAGCTATAGAAAATACAAAGTAGGAGACCATGGGGAAATTGTTTAACTTCTTTTGTTCTTGTTTTGTTATTCATGAAATAAAGATAATAGTGGTAAATTTGAAAAGATTTCCAAATATTATGGGAAATTTGTGAATATTAACCTCCTAAACTGAATATATGCTTAATTGTTTATACTTCTTCTAAGTATGTTTAAGGACAATATTTTCAAAAGTTAATTTCTGAAAGTGTCTTGTCTTCTACATATAATTCAACAGAATCCTGTGGACCTGTTTTTCTTAATCACATGGCCTATAATATTTTTCCCCCTATAAGTACATCTTCAAGGTTATGAATCTGGGTTCTTCCTGCTTCTCATATGCTCTCTTTTTTAATATTTTTCTTTTTTTTTTTTTTTTTTTTTTTTTTTTTTTTTTTTTTTTTTTGCTGTAGGTGGACACAATACCTTTATTTTATTTTTATGTGATTCTGAGGATTGAACCCAGGGCCTCATGCATTTAGGCGAGTGATCTACCCCAGCACCCTCATATTCTATTACCACAACAGCACTACATATTCTCTGATCACAGTAAGAAAGTTGAGACAGAAATCAGATAGAAATCTGTTTTGCTTGGGATCCAAGATGAGAGTCTCTCTTCAGTGTCTACCCATATGTCTCCATCTAGAGTTCTTGGATCTCATTCTTTTCCAAAAAGTGCCCTTACTTTTAACTGCAGAGATACTTCAAGGCTGAGAGTGAAACTTGCATCATAGTTCAACCAATTACAGGATGAGGATTTGTTTTTGGTTGTTGGCAACCTCAGCCCTGTAGCTGTAGGAGAGAAGATTCCACTTTAGCACAAACTGAGAAGTTTTCACATTGGTTATACATACCTGGAGATTAGAAATTGAATCTTTGACCTCATCCTTCTCTTTTGTTACATTGATGAACCCAGAAAAAAACAAAAAACATGATTATATTTATCAGTTTTCCAGAAACTTTCAAAATTATCTCATATAGAAGTCACTGAACTCCTTGCTTATCACAAGTGGCAAATTAGGATCATTGAAGGCATTTACTTTGCATTTCTCTTTAAATAGTTTATGTCATGGATGATCAGTGCTCTGCAACTACCAGTAGGAAAGACTTTAACAACTGCAGGCCTAACCAATTTAGAGAGCCAACTGAAAAAAACACAAACCAACTGAGGAGATTCATTCTTAAAATCTGTTCCTCTAGAATGACTCCTGATAACAAAATCTATATTAGGGTATATTCACACATATATAATAATGCTGTATTATATAGAACTATGTATATTGATTATTTATCATAAAAAATTATATATTATTATACATTATGTTATATATAATTGTATATTAATTACATAATATATAATTATAAAATGGGAAATTATTAGATTGGCTTCAAAGATTAGAAGCTGGATAGTCTCATAATGGTCACATGCAGGATGGGGAACTGAAGGAACCAGTAATTACTCAGTTCAAGAAACCAGAGTCTCAGAAGAAGAGGGAGTAATGAAGTAGTTCTGATCTGCGACTGAAAGCCTGGAAACTGCTTGGACAGTCTGCTTTGCAATAGTTAGGAAGTTAGAGTTCAGTGTTCACAGGTGATCACAGCAGCCACCCAAGCACCCACTCAAGAAGAATGGAGTTTCTGTCCCTACAGACTTCCACCGTTTTCCTATCCAAGCCCCCAGTATACTGGTCTGTACTGCTCACATTCCAGATGAGTCTCACCCCTCAGTTTGCTATCTCATATACCAATCATCTCTGAAAACAACCTCACTGACACACCCAGAAATCTCTTCATTCTACCAGATTAACCATAACATATAGGCCAGTTAGGTATTTGTAGAACTCTATTTTATTAAAAAATGTCAGCTTATTCTGAGATAGTGGCCATGACATATCGATAACAAGAGTTGTGAAGTTCAGTTTATGAGGTAGAATTGGCCTCACTGGATATAGATAAGGAGAGAGAATATATAACAAAAACAATGACAGCACATGCTGGTGTAACTGAACAATATTACAAATAAATGCAAAAGAGAAGTTTTGTGAGAAAGAAATGTGGTAAAGTTCAGGAGCACCCTTTTTAATTATAAAGGCATTTAATCCTTAACTGGAAAACTGGTAATTGTACCTATAATCATAAAGTGGCAAAACCAAAGGGCATTTTGTCATTTTAGAAACTAGCTACGAAAAGTAGAGGATGGAATCAATTTATTGTAATCTCACATTTTATTAAATTATACTATTATTTTCAATGAAATATACCTCCACTCACTTCTCCAAATTAAGATACTATACAGCATGAGTAAAATCATCCTCATTGAAAATTATTTGTGGATAATTAGAATTGCAACCTGAGTAAACAAAAATTCAGGTAATATTTAAAAAGTCCTCTGAGATTTTATAAAACAGTACCTATTTTATAACTTTTAAATGAGGTTATAAGGTTATAAATAGCATTAATTGTTAGTCAGAAATGTTGCTTAAAAAAGTTAAGTTGCCTTATTAAGAAAGGGACTGCTCTTTCGGTCTCTAGGTATTTTGGAAAAGGGTATCTGTTGTAGAGAAGGTCAGCAGAGGTTAATGATGCTTCAGGAAACCGTGGGTTTAACCCTGTCTATAAGTCAGCTCACAGTGTCTGCAGTTGGATTAAAGGATCAACTGCAAATATGTCTGTGATCTAATCAACAATGACCTCCAAACTTCATTGGAAATGTCCTAAATCAGTGCTACTCCATTTGATGTTTTTTCCTTTGGCAATGCATATTGCTTTATAAGGGGTATTGCTTTGGGTAAGAAAGTTCTATGTCTCTAACTAAATTAGTATATTCTTTTTTTATAAAATTAATTTTTATTAGTCCTTTAGAATAATATGTAACATTGGTGATAATTTTGACATGATTATATAAACATGAAATTTTAATTTATTTAATTTAATTTATCCCAATTCAGTTCCTAGTACTTCTCCTGTTCCCTTTCCTCTTCTACTGATCTCTTTTCTATTTATTTACATTTTCTAAAATTAGTGCATTATGCATATACATAAAAGTAGGATTCACTATAGAATGTTCATGTGTGTATATAAGATAGTTTGAAGAGATTCACACCTCGTTCCTCCCTTTTCTGGTGCCTCTTCCCATGCCCTCAGTACCCTCCATCTCCTCCAATGATCTCAATTCTATAATCATAAAATCCCTACCTCTTCATTTGCTATCGCATAGGAGAGAAAAGATTTGACCTTTGACTTTCTGGGTCTGGTTTATATTACTTAGTATGATAAGCTCCCATTCCATCTATTTATTTATATATATATATATATATATATATAATTATATATAAAACTCCATTGTGTATCTGTGTATGTGTGTGTGTACATATATATATATTGTATTTTCTTTATCAATTTGTGGTGAAAGGCATATGACCTTGTTGCATTACCTGGCTATTGGGAATTATGCTGCTATGAACATTAATGTGCCTGTATCCTTATAGTAGGCAAATTTTAGATCTTTTGTATATATACTGAAAAGTAGCATAGCTGGATCATATGTTTTCATTTCTAGTCTTTTCAAGAATCTCAGTACTGCTTTCCAGAGTGTTTGTAATAATTTGAAGTGCCACTAATAATATATGAGTGTACCTTTTCCCCCCACATCCTCACCAGCATTTTTTTATTATTTGTGTTCTTGATAATTGCTATTCTGATTGGAGTGAGATAAAATCTCAATGTAATTTTGATTTTCACTTTCCAAATTGCTGGAGATATCAAACATTTTTCACAATATGTTGGCCAGTAGTATTTCTTCTTATGAGAAGTGTGTGTTTAGATTTTTGGAAGTTTTATATATTCTGTATTTTAATTCCCTGTCTGAGGAACAGGTAGCAAAGATCTTCCATTCTGCAGGCTCTCTCTTCAAATACTTATTTTTTTCCTTTGCTATGAAGAAACTTTTAAATTAGATGCTGTACCACCTTTTAGTTCTTGTTTTTATTTCTTGCACTTTAGAAGTCTCACTGAGAAAGTCAATGCCTGTGCCAATATGTTGGAGAATTGAGCCAATATTGTCTTCTATCAAGTGCAGAGGTTCTATTCTAATTCCTAGGTCTTTGATCTACTTTAAGTTGACTTTTGTGCAGGGTGAGAGATAGGGATTGATGTTAATTCTTCCACATATGGATACCCAGTTGTCCCAGCACCATTTGTTATCCACACTATTGATATGGATTTGTACTTTTGTCTAGTATTCTGTTCCATTCATCTTTGTATGTGTTTTGGTACCAATACCATGTTCTTTTGGTTTGTTGTTGTTTTTTTTTTTTTTTTTTTTTTTTCTATAGTGGTATAGTAAAACTTGAGGTTTGATATTGCAATGCACCTATGATCACTTTTCTTGCTCAGAAATACTTTGGCTGTTCTGGGTCTCTTATTCTTAAAAATGAATTTTAGAACTGCTTTTTTCTAGTTCTGCAAAGATGTAATTGGTGTTTTGATGGGAATTGTATTGAACCTGTATAATACTTTTAGTAGTATGACTATTTTGATTATTTTATTTTTTCTTATCCAAGACCATGGGTAATCCTTCTAGCTCTTAAGATCTTTAATTTCTTTCTTTAGTATTCTGTAGTTTTTATTGTGGACATCTTTCACCTCCTTCATTAGATTAATTTCTAAGCATTTTATTTTATTGAGATTATTTGAAAAGGATATTCTTGAAAGTATTTAATTAAAAAAATTATTTTCTTTAGTCCTTTTCCTTGGGATACTGAGTAAAAAAAAGAATGGTTCATTTAACTTAGATAATCAGATTTGAAAAGCCTCCCACTTTGACATTAAAAATCATCAAAAAATTGCTACCACTTGTCTGGTGACTTTTATCTTAAGAATCAAAATAACAATATAAGGGCTCAATTGATAGGAAAAGATATTTAAGGGACTGTTGAGAACTAGCTTTTCAACCTCAAATTTAAAAAGAGAAACTAACACCAAAATCCTTTGCATATGAGGGATTAGCATGTGAAGTGATGTTTTTAAAATATATTTTACTAATGGGTAAGTAGAAAATGTGAAAGGTTAAAGGACTTTTTTCTTTTGGTAATTTAGTTTATAAGGACAGTTCTATATTTGATTTGGTCCCCCTTGAACCTTCTTCTCTTAAAAGCATATTGAATACTTACATGTATATCATTATTATATAAAACAATGATGATGCTTCAAAACTTTTTGAAAAATTTTAGTGCTCAGGTAAATGCATTCTTTAGACAGAGCAGGGGAGACCAAGCAAAGGAAAGAAAAAACAAGTCAGGCTTTATAATAAAAAACACTTCCTAAAAATCCCTAAAACCAAGGGAATAAATTAGTTGCTTCTTTGTTATGAAATCACTTATTACACTCAGGACCTGAAAATCCTCAGCTTCCTTATTCTGAACACTAATTCTGAATATCTATATACCACCACCCTGTTAGAAGTGTAGCCACAGGATTTTTAGGATACTGTTCTTCATAAGTTAAGAATATTTCGGAACAAGTTCCTCAAAACAAGTTAGTTTCAATTCATTGATAACATATTTATCAAACATCTAACATTTTTCTAAAAACGTTTTTGTCACAGAGCAATACTTGATAGCTGGAAGAATTTTACTGACCCATAGTTTTAAAAATACTGTTTTGTTCATATAAAAAATTCTACATATGTAATCACTTAAAATTAGAAGGGGAGAATAAAAGGTCTAGGAGAAGGATGTGTTCATGATGTAGATGTACCTGGACCCTTTTGGAGCTTATTATGATAAAGGAATGGAATTCTCAGCAAAGTTTGACTTTATATATAAAAATGCACTTCCAAATAGCTTATGAAAGCAAATTCAATGACCAGAAACTTTATATGGAACTATGATTCAAAAGTTATCAGTACCTCAAAAGTGAATTTCTGGTTACATTCATGAATAGCCTTAAAGGACAAATGAAATGATAATCTTCTAAAATGCCTAATAAGCAAGGCTAGGGTCCTTTTATAAGGATCTTTATATTCTTTCCTTTCCTTCCTTGTTTGCTTCCTTCTTTTGCTCTCTTACTTTCCCTCTTTCTTTCTTTTTAATCATAAGAGATTAGGAGAAATACAGACAGTAGTCCTGCTTCTCCATAAAGAACACAAAAACTCCCAATAGATGCCCAAACCTTAGGTAGTACCTATGGTAAATGTTAATTTATAAACTAGACATATAAGAAATTGGCATCTATTAATGAAATAGAACATATAACAATATGCAGTAATAAAAGTCATGAATGTAGTCTCTCAAAGTATTCTATTGTACTGTACTCACTCTTTTCTTGTGATGATGTGACATGACATAATACCAGTGTGTCATCAGGGGGATATGCCTTTAACAAAGACCAAATCATGTTGTGTGTTTCTACAATGTCAGAGTTTATGGAATAAAAATAAATTCACAGGCTAAGCCACTTTCAACTGGTGAAATTCAACAAACATTCATGGAACATCTGATAGACATAAGCCAGGAAATCACAGACTCTTTTATTCCAAACTTAACTAATAATATCAATAACGTCACACATCACATATTACACAATGATCCCATATATCATTGTATAGTGTGAAATGTGAAATGTGACTAGAGTGATATATATTGACATATATATTATATATATTCAGTGAGATATACATATGTGTGTGTGTGTGTGTATATATATATATATATATATATATATATGCATGTGTGTGGTGTGTGTGTGTGTCATGCTACAAAAAGGCTAAAAAAGAATTAAAGTAGCCACAAGGGTTCAGGACACTCAACTCAGGGCCAAGACAAAAAGCAGATGCAATGTGAATTGTCACTGCAGGTGGTCAGGTAAAACTAAAACCAGATGAGAAACTGTTCAGAGCTCAGAGCTGTCAAAGTGCAGAAATATATTCTAGGTCAGGGTCCAATGATGGGAGTTTCAGTTTCATCTTAAGTGGGCCATTGTGTGGTCAGCAGACAGGAGAAACACTACTGTGCTTAAGCCCAAGGACAGAAGATTTGATGTTTGTCACTCAGTCAATTCTCTTGGCAAGGCTTATGAGGAGTGATCAGGTGATGGGATCAGTGTGTCACTATGTCCAGTCTCTGTGGGGGCATCAGGGCTTCTTCTTTTATGGGTCTTGGTTGAGGAGTTCACATCTTTTGATGTTGATAAGCCTCTGGGTCTGGTGTTCCTTATATGATTTGGGATGTACACATGTTCACGTACTCCTTGATTTAGTTCAGTAAGTTGGCATGTGTAAGTCTATTTATCAATCTGTGCCTTATGGTGGTGCTGAACAGATAGTGGTTATTTACTTGTACACACAAGGTGCAGAACCAATCTACCTGGGCATTTGCACTCAATATATAATAGCGCATAGCAAACTACTGCTTTACAAAATGGCACAGGCTGAAAACTACTGACCTATATCTGATGGAGTAACTCAGAGCAAAGCACAGCCTGCTCTCCTCAAAATGCGCTGAGATAAAGTGAGAATGACATAGACTTTGTAACCACCAAATATGATTCTTTTCCTTAGTAATTTGAGAGTTTTACTTTTTCACTCCAAGGTTACACTTTATGGCTTCTCTTTGGCATGCCTAAATTTCCAGCATCACTACTTTTGCATTAGAACCATAATTAACTAAAATAATGGTTTTTGAACATCCCACTCAGACAGTGCATCTGATCATCTACATAGCTCTGAAGTGACTAAAGGACTGCTTGTGCATCCAACATGGACACACTGGACAAAGGGATGCTTTATGTCATGGGCATGATGGAGTGGGACAGTTTAAGGTTTCATCATGCTACTCAGAACAGTGCATAATTTAAAATGATGAATTTTTTCTTTCTGAAATTTTCCATTTAATGTTTTTGGACAATGGCTGACTGCAAGTAAGGAGCTATTGTATAATCAAGAAAAAAATTCAAAGAAACTTGCAAAAGGGTAGAAGAATATTGTCAGGGCAACATATATTCAGAAGGAGATTTGACTTAAAGGGGTATTAAACATTATAAAAGTGGTTCTTCAATGTTGTCAGTTTTGAGTCAAAAGGGAAAAAAGCCTATGCTACTCTAATTTTTCTATTACCACTGAAAAATAGAAAGCTCTTCAAACTTAAGAGTGGGATAAGTACATAAAAGAGAGAATTAAATTCTTAAATCAGGTATTGAAAACTTTAATGTCTTTAGGCACTGGACAGATAATATAAATTAGAGAGGCAGACCATGTGTAAAATAAAATGGGGAGAATATGGAACTGAGAGAAATTCTTATCTGAAGGGATTTATATTTCATTATAAAATTAATAACACATCATAAGAGGAAAATACTGTGCAGTGACTGCTCTTTTTCTGTTATTTATTATATCTAAACTACTGGAAATATTTCTGGACAATGACTACTATCATAGTATAGAAGATGTTATGAAAAATTCACCATATATTACACATTAACACAGTAACATTAAATGTATTCTAGAAAATATCTAGTTTTTTATTGGTTGGTTATGGTTTGTTAATTTGGCTTGACTTGGGTTTCATTATTGAGAAAGTACTTAGTAATAGAACCCCCAAAGGAACAGTGGGAGCTAGAAGTCAGAGGGTTAGCCAGTGTAGATTTGAAGTTGCTCTGGAGCCTACATGGAGATTGATAAACTAAGAGAATATTTTAGGGGTTGTTCAGGCAGCAGAAGACAGGTTATCCCCTGCAAAGAGAATAATTGGGGTATTTAGCTAAAACTGGAATCCATCTCATGGAAATGTCATCATATTGAAAAGGGAAAGAGCCCTCACAGACTGGAGTCCCCATTGGACTATGAGGTCAAAAAGGTATGTTTTGAGAAGTAAGAAGCACTGTCTCCTCTCAAATGGATGTATGACTCGCACTTATTTCTCTGTGTAGTCATAGATATCCCCAGATAAACATTACCTTGGAGTAACCTAAAAAAGCAACAGGATGCTCAGCAGAAACACATGAGTAAAGTTGGATGTGGTGGTGCTCGCCTGTAATCCCAGCAGCTCAGAAGGTTACGGTGAGGAGATCCTGAATTCAACGACAGCCTCAGCAACAGTGAGGTGCTAAGCTACTCAGTGAGATCCTGTCTCTAAATAAAACACAATAGAGCTGGAGATGTGGCTCAGTGCCTGAGTGCCCTGAGTTCAAGCTCCAGTACCCAACCCCACTTCCCAAAAACAGTAAATTAGTAGAAATAGACCCACATATTTACGTATCTGGAATTAGTGACCAATATGGGATGAATGAACTATTCAAGAAGTACTACTGGAACAATAAAAAAAAAAGGTAATTGGATTATTATTTCATGCTGCAGAAAAAATTCAATTGTAGTGAAATACTAGCTAAGGCAAGAAAACCTGAAATTTTCAGAATCAAATATGCAATAATATCTTCAAAATTTTTGACAAAGAATTTCCTGATACAAAACACAAACTATAATTGAACACAAATGACTCCTACCTTATAACCAAAACAGAATGGTTTTCACCTATTCCTTCCTAGTTTTATATGTAATTGTTTTCTCCTTCATTGTATAAAAATGTATTTAAATATAAAGCACTGTACTTCATGACAAAGTGTGTGTGTGAACACATTAAATCATTTTTTTTCTCTTCTCTCTTTTTTTTCCCTACCATAGTTTAAAAATAAGGATGATAGACCACTTCTTACTGACATATTTTCCCTTCTCCCTACACACTAGGCTATTTTTCTCTTTGTACTTCACATTTGATATTTTTTTAATGTCATTAAGTTTACTTATCTTTCATTCCTCAGTGTCAAGTCTGTTGATAAGTACCATGTAAACTTACTTAATTTTATTCTCTTTGTTGTTTTTTTAGATCTAGAAGCTCTTCTAGGGTTTTTTAAGATTTTTATTTCTTTACACATATAATCATATTTTTAATCTTTTTATAAATTTATATAAATTTTTAAAGTATTTTTCTTTACTTTCTGTTTACTAAGGCATAGCTCTTATGGAGATGCTGCAAATACCACAGACATATAGCAGGATCATTACTCTCTGGCTGATAACAAAGTGTCAATATCATGTCCAACAAACAAAGATAATTTTAAAAGAGAATTGTCAGTATAACAGATGTCAAAGATGTACAGCAGCACAATTGTTATGTCTTATAGTGGAAATGCAAATTGGTGTGGCCTGAAGATGAGTTGGCTTACAGGTAGTTGTTCTTTCACTAGTAATTATCTGGCTCCATGGATTTGACCCAATTATTCATAAATTCATATCCAACTTAAGACTCACGAGGATACCTAAGCATACTTCTGGAGCCCTGATAATCTACCTTGTGAAACTTATATGCATGAACCTTTCAGAACCCTATTATCTATCTCAACTCAGCAAGACATCCACACTTGATTCTTTGTGGTCTCAAAAGCAATGCCAAGTCAGAAACTGTGTGATGATTGAGCACATAATCTGTCTTCTCTCAGGGATAACAGCCTGTGCTGTATGTTAAACACTATCTAAATGCAATTCTGTCAGATATTTAGTTTTTTTAACTGATTAGAGTAGGAGGCAATTCCAGTACTACTTACTCCATGATGGCTATTCCTTTTTTTTTTTTTTTAATAAATTGCCCAGTGTAATTTAAACACGTTTAACAAACAGCACAGACATTTAGAATTGCTTAGTATTTAATGCAAGTTACATATATACACCCAACTGTGTAGAAAGAATACAGAAAGGTTTCAATAATCCCCCAAAGGAATTTTTTAATAATTATAAAGGATTAGATAATAATAAAGCATATTGTGCATACTACATACTCCACAAATAGACACAATAAATTATTTGTATAAATATATTTGTTGAGCTAGATAGATTTTCTTAATTAAAAAGGCTTTAAAGACTTGAAATGTATTTTGAATCAAATACATTTGTAAACCTCTGGAACAAGGATTTCATGCACCTGATTCACATTTACTAAACTCATAACATTCTTTTAATTTTGATAGTAATCAGCTAAAAACATAGATTTCTAGAGAAATCTTATGTGATGTGAGCAATTAATATGCAATATGAAGCATACACTTAAATTTTCTTTCAAAGTTTCAACTATATTTACTTTTTAAAATAATCATTTCTGAGTTTTGATTAGGAATACTGGGTTTTGATCCTAATTTTTTTATATTATTAATTTATCTGGATGAGACTTGGAGACTAGTTATTAGTAAAAAAAAGGAACATACACTCAAAATTGAACCAGGGTACAAATGTACCTCACTGTAATGGTAATAATTACAACTAATATTTATAAATGCTTAAATATGATAGAAACTCTTCTACATATACTTATTTTTTAATCCTTATAACCTAAATGTTAAACAAGGCATTTACATCCTGTTTTACTGGTGAGATAACAGAATCTAGGCAAGTGAATATTTTTCTCCAAAGACACAGGACTAGACACTACCAGGATTCAAGTCCTAACAGAAAGCAGCAAGGGAAGTTTTGGAAAGCTACTTCCAGGGTTCTGGTTGTATAGAATAGCATGAAATAAAGGATATTCCAAGCACAGTGAGATCATCAAAAGAGAAAACTAGGAATAGGAAGGGTAATAATGTGTGGCAATAATAAAACCAAAGTTTTAGGAGCAGAATATCTAAATTTGGTAAAGGCAGCATCTGAAGCTTGACATGATCTTCTCTGTTTTATATAGAAGTGGGCTAAAAAGCAGAAAACCTAAAATATAAGATTATTCAGATTCCAACTCCTTAAGTATCTGAAACCAGCCTAATTTATACATTTTAAAGCAATTAAAATGTTCTTCCTTCAAATGTGAAACAAAGACTATTATCTTTTTTTTTGCAGTGCTAGGGATTCAAACTCTGGACTTGTGCTTATGAGGCAAGCACTCTACCAACTGAGCTACACCACCAACTGCTTGAAACACACATTTGTGATCATTCTGTATCTCTTAACAAGTTAGGTTTCATATACTTTAAAATGCCTATTAATCTAACATGTTTTCCTTTTTAAAAAATCAGAGTAATTGGACAAAGATAAATCTCTGAGAAAACAATCTGACCAAGAATTAAGTCAACAACAGAAAAGAATAGGAATAAAATTAACTGAACTTTGAGAAGACCAATAAAACCTGTCACTGTGATACACCCTATCTGTAGGTAGACTATGGCTTGATGGTTGATTTACTGCACAAGTAAATAATAATAATTACAGCATAATTATTTGCACTCTTTTATAAATAGACTTGGAATTCTGTTACAGTTAATTTTTTGTGTGTACAAAATACACATGTGTTCAAATGTGAATGTATATCACATAAAAATAATCAAATGTGTATTTGTGATTATAAAAAAGACTCCATTCTCTATATTTTTGTAAGCCCAGTAATTTGTATGTTTATCTTCTCAACATGGTGCATTGCAAAATATAAAAGATAGGCTTTTTAAAATTAAAAGCAAATACAGCTGTGATTGAATCAATATCCAACAAGTTCAACCTGTCAATGATTTTCTACTGCTCCTCAAATAAAAGAGAAATACTTAAATGTCACATTGAATATATCTTTATCATACTTTACCAATCTAAAATAATGCCCCCAAATCCAAAATAAGTATATTCTCCAATTTAAGTCAGTCTATATCCTTTACCTTGAAGTTTCTTTTTCCTTGTTGGTTGTCCACCCACCCCCTCCTGCTCAGCATGCAAGTAATATCTATTTGTAAAAGTCCAGCTTCAATATTATTTCCTTCCCAGAAGACTCAAATCATCCACCTATATTCATCTTCACTCAATTCCTACTGTTATATTAAACTATGCAGCATAAAATTTAATCATTATTTTTTCTATTTTTCATTTATGCTCCTTTTTATATCTCCAAGTAATGCATAATTCTCTTTAGATGCAATCATCAAACTGATTCTTCTTCCCTCTTTTCCAACATGTATTAAATGGAAACAAAAGTTAATATCTCAGACATATCTATTGAATCATGGATTGTTGATTGAGATCTTCTATATAAAGTCGGATCAAGAACAAAGGCTCCCAGGCAGGTCTTTCCCAGGTAATCCCATCTACTTGTTTTTCTCCCACTTTTTTTTTTTTTTTGTCTTTTAATTTTTTACAGACTGCATTTTGGTTCATTGTACACAAATGGGGTATATCATTTCATTTCTATGGTTGTACAAGATGTACTTCCATACCATTCATGTAACATACATATATATAGGGTAATGATGTCTGTCTCATTCCACCATTTTTCCTACCCTGCTCCCTCTCATTTCCTTCTACATAATCTAAAGTTCCCCCATTCTTCTCTCACTCCCCACCTCCCCACCCCCATTATATCATTCTCCACTTATCAGGGAAAACATTCTGCCTTTGGGATTTTTGGGATTAGCTTATTTCACTTAGCATGATATTCTCCAATTCCATCTACTTTTGTCTTCAGCTTGGAGGACAGAGAGAATCCATGAGTCACATGCCTAATTTCTTCAGTATGCTCTGTAAATCCATAAAGTAAGCTTTTTATCCTTTCAAGGAACCAATATAATTTGTAATTGATTTTTTGCTTTCTACAAAGAGAAAGTTTTCCTAACAATAAATCTTCTAGTTTTAGCATCTTTTACAATACTGATAAAATAAGAATTTTCCAACTCTGGATCCAGTCTTGGTTCTTTAGGCTTAATATCTTTCCCCAATTCATCTCTTTTTTTCTCCCATTTTAGTATACCTGGATGGAGAAACAAGGCTTTGCTTTCAACAAACACCTCACATAAATGTTCATTGCTTTTAAGTTGTACTTTCAACACAACTGTAGTACACAGCTTAAGTAACTTTCTGCCTCTGTATAAAAATTATCCCTCTTCCTCCATTTCTTAGTAACATATCTTCACTCTTCCTATAAACCCTCGCAAGCAGTCTTTAATGTTTATTATTTCTAGCAACAATCTTTATGATGATTTAAGCATTCTCTAGGACGCTATGGGTTTTTACTATTGTGGTTCTTGCTTTCTGTACGCTCACACAAACTGTCATTAGCATCCATATTTCTGCAAACAGTTGATGTAAGACACAGTCATTTCAATCTTGTTTGTCAAAATTCTTCCAGGCTCTACCCAGAATCCAACTCCAGGGGCATATTTATCTTTTAGAAAATTGTTAAAGCAACACCCCATTTCAGAATACTAAAATCCACATTCATTTTCTTTCATGGCTATAACAGATTGCCACAAAATTAGTGGCTTAAAACAACACAGATTGACTATCTTATAGTTAGAAAGGTCATAAGTCCAAAATTGGTTGGAAAGGCTGTGGTTCTTCTGAAAGTCTACTGGAGGATCTTCCCCTTTTGCAACTGCAAAAGACTGTCAGCCTTTCTAGGCTCATGGTCCTATATCACTTTAACCTCTGCTTCTGTCTTCACAGTCTCATCTATCCCTGACCCTATTGCCTCCAGTTTATAAGAATCTTTGTGATTATGTTAAGTTCATGCAGACAATTGAGTATAAATTCCAAATTCTAAGATTCTTAAGGTAATCCACCTGAAAAGTCTCTTTTGTTAAGGAAGGCAAGCTTTATAGATTTTGGAGATTAGGACTTGTATATTTTGGGAGAACCATTATTCAGCCTATCATAAAGTTGTAGAAAATATTTCCTTTATTATGTGTAGAATTATTTCAAAAGTTAAAATGAACTAACAAATGTAAAACACTTGAAAATTCCTGGCCTGTCATATGTACTTAAATAAAACATATATATATGGAACTGGGTTTAAAGAAAGCAGCTTTAATCTCAGCCTTGACACTATGTAAATTTGGTGTATTTTTTTTTTACTCCTGTTATCCTGATCAAATTTAGGTGTTTGATTTTATGCCAGAAAAGAAAAGGCTATAAATTCTTATATTTTTTAGTTTCCACACACATATTGCACAACAGTAGCTTTCTCATCCTTTATCCTCTTCTATGTAGAAAATATTACTTTCTTTTACACTTAGCTTAAATATCTTGGGCTTGTAGCTGGGACTGAGTCCTTCCTTTTGTTATTGACAATATCTTCAAGTTTATTTAGCATCCTTTTCCTCATTTGTTGTATCCTTCTTCACTTGCAAATGTGCCTTGTTTTGTTGGAAGAATATTTCAAATTTTACCAACATTAAAAAGGGTTAAAAGCCTTAAAGAAAGCTGGGGTTTTATGTCGAAAACATTTCTCTGAACACCTGTGAATTGTTGAATTTAATTGGGCTACAGCTGGAACAGACTGTGGAAAGCAGGGTGCAGGCTGGCATTTCCAAACAGGGCATACATTAAGGTTGCCCTGACTTTGCTCTAACAGGTTGCAGGGCAGAATGGTCGTGAATGAATCAGGCTAGGTTATGACACTAATACTCTCTTCTCTATCCTATTATCTACATCTGTTGTCAAAACAGGGTTAGGGAAATGTTTAAATGATTGGCAGTGTTTAATAGGTTAACTCTCCCAATTTTATTACCATTTTATTATGGACATTACCCTAAACTTAAGCAATAAAATGAAGTTACGGAATCTCAGCAAGCAGTATAGAGTTCTCAGGAATACAAAATAGGTAGTTAAAAATATACTCAATACATTTACCAGGCAAAGGCTAAATGCTCAATAATTATGAACTAACATTCTATGTGAATATGTGCTTTTTTTAAAAGTGTGGTTTTTCCAGTATTACTGAAAATTGCTTCCATGGAGATTCTATGTCATAATTGACTAAGGAAGAAAAATGAACACAAATATGTAGAGCAAATAGACTATAGAGACCAATTTGCCACACCAAGATCCTTTGAAAAATATCTCAGAAATTGCTGTGTGGTCATGGGAATGAGTTTTGCAAAAAGTAGTGAGAGAAGTCATGAGTCTTAAGGATTGAGTTTTCACAAACCAATCTCTGTGTCTTACATCATTAATCTAAATATCAGGAATGTAAAACTTTTTTATGTGCTAATTCCTAATAAAGTTTTAAGCACTAAATCATATTTTGAAACTAAAAATCTTTTAAATACTTTATCATTTAATTATTTATTTCTTTAAGCTTTTATTAGTGTGCCATAATTATATGTGATATTGAGTTTATTTTGACATAATCATATGCTCATGGAATATAATTTATTTCACTTCAGTTCCCAGTAATTCCTCTTTTCTGGGAACAATACTTAACATTGTAAAGGCCATCTATGCTAAGCCCATGGCCAATATCACTCTAAATGGTGAAAAACAGAAAACATTCCATGTAAAAACTGGAACAAGGCAGGGATGCCCTCTTTCACCACTTCTATTCAATATTGTCCTTGAAAGTCTAGCCAGAGCAATTAGACAAACCAAGGAAATTAAATGGATATGAATAGGAAAGGAAGAACTCATACTATCTGTGTTCACTGATGACATGATTATATATTTAGAGGACCTGGAAATTCCACCAGAAATCTTTTAGAACTCATAAGTGAATTCAGTAAAGTAGCAGGTTACAAGATGAATGCTCATAAATCCAATGCATTTTTATACATAAGTGATGAATCTTCAGAAAGACAAGTTAGGAAAACTACCCCATTCACAATAGCATCGAAAAAAATAAAACACTTGGGAATCAATCTCACAAATGAGGTGAAAGACCTCTACAATAAGAACTACAAAACACCAAAGAAAGAAATTAAAGAGAACCTTAGAAGATGGAAAACCTTAGAAGATGGAATGATCTCCATATTCTTGGATAGGCAGAATTAATATTGTCAAAATGGCCACACTACCAAAAGTGCTATACAGATTCAATGCAATTTCAATTAAAATCCCAATGACATACGTTACAGAAATAGAGCAAGCAATTATGAAGTTCAACTGGAAGAATAAGAAACCCCGAATAGCTAAAGAAATCCTTAGCAGAAAGAGCAATGCAGGGGGTATCGCAATACCAGATCTTCAACTCTACTACAAAGCAATAGTAACAAAAACACCATAGTGTTGGTACCAAAATAGAAAGGTAGGTCAATGGTACAGAATAGAGGACATGGACACAAATCCAAATAAATATAATTTTCTCATACTAGACAAAGGGGCCAAAATATTCCATGGAGAAAAGATAGCCTCTTCAACAAATGGTGCTGGGAAAACTGGAAAACCGTATGCAACAGAATGAAATTAAACCCCTATCTCTCACCCTGCACAAAATCCAACTCAAAATGGATCAAGGACCTCGGAATCAGACCAGAGACCCTGCATCTTATAGAAGAAAAAGAAGGTTCAAATCTTCAACATGTCATCTTAGGATCAGACTTCCTTAACAGGACTGCATAGCACAAGAAATAAAAGCAAGAATCAACAACTGGGATAGATTCAAGCTAAAAAACTTTCTCTCAGCAAAGGAAACTATCAGTAATGTGAAGAGAGAGCCTACAGAGTGGGGGAAAATCTTTGCCACTCATACTTCAGATAGAGCACTAATTTCCAGAACCTATAAAGAACTAAAAAAACTCTACATCAAGGATACAAATAATCCAATCAACAAATGGGCTAAGGATATGAACAGACACTTCACAGAGAAGATGTACAAGCAATCAACAGATATATGAAAAAAAGTTCAACATTTCTAGTAATAAGTGAAATGCAAATCAAAACTACCCTACGATTCCATCTCACCCCAATTAGAATGGCGATTATCAAGAACACAAGCAACAATAGGTGCTGTTGAGGATGTGGCGAAAAAGGTACACTCATACATTGCTGGTGGGGCTGCAAATTAGTGCAGCGACTTTGGAAAGCAGTATGGAGATTCCTCAGAAAGCTTGGAATGGAACCACCATTTGACCCAGCTATCCCACTCCTTGGCCTATACCCAAAGGACTTAATATCAGCATACTAAAGAGATACCTCCACATCAATGTTCACAGCTGCTCAATTCACCATAGCCAGATTGTTGAACCAACCTAGATGTCCTTCAATTGATGAATGGATAAAGAAACTGTAATATATATATATATATATATATATATATATATATATATATATATATACACAATGGAATATTACTCAGCCATAACGAATGATAAAATTATGGCATTTGCAGGCAAATGGATGAAATTATAGAATATCATGCTAAGTGTGATAATCCAGTCTCAACAAACCAAAGGACGAATGATCTCGCTGATAAGTGGATGATGATATATAAGAGGGGGTGGGAGGGGTTAGCGTTAGGGTTAGGGTTAGGTTTAGGTTTAGGGTTAAGGAGGGTGGCAAGAATGGAGGAAGGAAGGACTGTATAGAGTGAAAAGAGGGGTGGGAGGGGTGGGAGGGGTGGGGGGAAGGAAAAAATAACAGAATGAATCAAACAGCATTACCCTATATAAATTTATGATTACACAAATGGTATGCCTTTACTCCATGTACAAACAGAGAAACAACATGTATCCCATTTGTTTACAATAAAAATTTTAAAAATTAAAAAATTTAAAAAAATAAATACAGAACTTGAATTGTCCTTTAACCATTCAAGAAATTGAATTCTTAGTTTAAAATTTTTGAGAAAATTATCCAGGCCCAGATTTCTTCACTCAAGAATTCTACCAAACCATTAAGGAAGAAATAACTATTATTCTATAAAAGTCTTTGAGACACAAAAATCCTCAACAAAATATTAGAAAATAAGTTCAAGCAATATATGAAAAGAAAAACACATTACAATAAAATGGAACATATCCCAAGGGAAAAAAAAAAATGAAGGGTCTACATTAATCAGAAATTTCATAAACTTAAACTTTTAATCCCCTATCTAAAATTCTCTCTCAAAAATTATTTAGTTTAGAGTATCTCTAAAGCACTCAAACTCTTAACATTATGTGATTACAGAAACAGCAAGGGAGTCACATGGTATAGAATACAACACATTGGAAAAGATCAATTCTGTCCAAATCTCTAAGTTCGCCAACCTCTTCTCTTTTCTTCTGCCCTCCTATTTTGAGAATATTGGCCTATAGATTTTAATCAAATGTCTACCGAAGTAATACAAAATAGATCTTCTGCATTTTATACAATGTTTTCTTTCTCTGGTGCCTAAAAATTTTACATGAAAAACAGGATGCTAAGTTCCCCATACTCTGAACAGAGAGAATCACCCTCAAGGGTGAAAAATTTTCAGTATTCACTGAGTAGTCCCAGTTCAGAAAAGAAAAATGTGCTACCATTCATGCCACCCCTTTATCCCTCAACTAATATAAGGAACGTGCATGAAGTCAATCAAATATTTGTGAGTGTACTGATTCCTAAAGGAAGGTTATTCCTCCTATTATGCTCTACTTTGGATAGGAAATGGCAGGGATCTCCCTACCCCATAAGATAACATAATCATTTGTGATGATAATTTAGAAATTTTTCAGTGTCCTTCTCTGTTAAGCATTGTACCTGTGGACTTCCAAGTGTCTGAGACCTCTGATGAATGTGGAGATGAAGGAAGTAGAGAGACTATATTGGTGGGGAAAAGTGCAGTTGCACTTTGATGTGGCTTAAATAAAGATTTTCTTCATTGCCAGTTGCACATTATTTGAAGAAGCTGGACTTGGTCCGCCTTATTTTAATATGTGAGCAAATATGAAAGTAAGAACAATAAAATTACCCAGTGAATGAGTGAATAAATGGTATGTGCAAAAAATGAAGAGCTATGTAGCCTCTGTTCACTGCTCCAGATTCATTTTTAAATTTTCTCTGGGAAATATTGTATTGCTTTGTACAGGTTCTAACACCGTGGTATCCACATGGGATTCTCCCTTAAGAAGCATTTGTAGGGTGTAAGAAGGTGGGAGGAGAGAAATGTTTGCCGTACCTGCTTTGCCATCAACTGTAATCCTGTCCCTAAGCCTCATCTCCTGTTCAGAAGCCTTTCTTCAATGACTAAAGCCAAGATCAAACTAGATAATTCCACCTGCACAACTCTGACTTTCACGGAAATTCATTAACTCTGTTTCTTCAACTTGTTCTACAGCACTAGGAGTAGTAACAGTTTCCAGATATTATTATTCTCTGTGAGTCACCATCACTTTTTGGCACACTGATGCAGCACAGAGGTATGTAAATAATCCATTAGTTTTTTTCATTACTCTATACTGGGAATGTGACCGATACAAAATTTTGATGTTATGAATCATATTTATGTTTAGTGAACAGACAGAAAAACAGGAGGATGAAAAGAAATTGAACCTTTGAGGTCTGAAAGTTGGAACCATAGGGTCCTCAAAACAACTCACTAGTAGCTTGTCATTATTCAATATGTTTGACTAGCTCTTTTTATACAGGGGAACAAGTCCAGTTATTTAGATACCTGTTTCAATCTTTCTGTTCCTTGTGCAATAGCAAAGAAAAAGTGAAGGAAAGAGAATAGGTCAAGGAAAAAGAAATTATCCTACCCCCATTCCAATCCCCTCTTAAGACTGCGAGCTGCTAAAGTTGCTGCTCTATTTAGCCTAAAATAGAAGGAAGGAAGAGAACTACTTTCAACGAGATTTATAAATGAACAAGAGTGGATTTTAAAACTGAAATGACATGGTTTGAATAATCTCAAGTGACTGACATGAAATCTAGCAATAAATTTATTTTTAAAAAATCAATGCAGAGAGGGTTTATATAGGAGATTTGCCAAGTAGTAGTAGAAAAATAAAATTATTTCTTATAAATCTATTATACTAAATGTATTATGCTTTAGTCAAGCTGGTATAGGCTTAATCTTGTAGTAATAAATATGTAACTTTTACATTTAAACAGTTCAACTTATGGAATATGACCCTGGGACTATATTATGGCTTCCTTCCATCTATTTGACTATGTCCAGTAGCACTAGGTTTTTCTCATTTCCTGGATAAAATTGGTAAGATACATGTGTTTAATGCTCATGCTAAGATAAATCCTACTATACTGGTTACTTTAAGACACAAACCACTCTCAAATTACCAAATAAATTGCGTCCTCAGAATAATTCAAACTTATAACTTGACTTAAAATAGAAATTTCTTCATTGCCTAGCAAAAAACCTAACAATTAAGAGAAGACAAATTTCAGTAAGGGATCAAATGGACAGCATCCTCCTTTCCTCACCTGTTATTCCTTTCCACGTGGAAAGTAAGCTAACTATGCCTATAACCTCCAACAGAGAACAGAATAGTCTTAGTTAAACTAGTTTCTAGGAAATTAATATTAACAATCTAGCTCTGAAATATTCTTTTGAATTTTATAGGTATTTAAACTGGTGTTCTCTTTCTTTGTGTGTGTGTGTGTCTGTGTGTGTTTGTGTGTGTGTGTCTGTCTGACACTTTTGTGTATAGTTTAAAAAAAGGTTTTAACAGAAATCAGCAAAGAGAGGAACTACCCTACAGGAAAAGCCAATCAAAGGAGAAACCAAGTCAACTTAAAAACCAAAAAACAATGCCAAAATGATCAGGAATACAATTCACATCTCAATAATAACCCTGAATGTTAATGGCCTTAGCTCATCAATCGAAAGACAGACACTGGCAGATTGAATTACAAAGAAACACCCAACAGTATGTTGCCTTCAAGAGACTCATCTCATAGAAAAAGATACCTACAAACTAAAGGTGAAAGGATGGGTTAAAAAAAAAAACATACCATGCACACAGACTCCAGTAAAAAAGCGGGGGTTTTCATCCTCATATCAGATAAAGTGGACTTCACACCTAAGTTAATCAGAAGAGATAAAGAAGTACATTTCATACTGCTTAAGGGAAGCATAAATCAGCAAGATATAACAATCATAAATATTCATGCCCCAAACAATGGCGCATCTATGTACATTAAATAAATCTTTCTCAACTCCAGGAACCAAATAGACCACAACACAATAATATTAGGTATACTTTAACACACCTCTCTCATCATTGGTCTTATCTTTCAAACAAAAATTGAACAAGAAACCATAGAACTCAATAACACAATCAATAATTTAGACTTAACAGACATATATAGAATATTCCATCCATTGACGAACAAATACACTTTCTTCTCAGCAGCACATGGATCCTTCTCTAAAATAGATCATATGTTATGCCACAAAGCTACTCTTAGCAAATACCAAAAGATAGAGATACTACCTTGTATTCTATCAGATCAAAATGGAATAAAATTAGAAATCAATGATAAAATAAAAAACAGAAACTACTCCATCAGCTGGAGACTAAATAATACTCCATTGACTGATGCATAGATAATAGAAGACATCAGGGGAGGGATAAAAAATTCTTAGAGGTAAACAAGAACAATGATACAACATATCAAAATCTCTGAGATGCTTTGAAAGCAGTCCTAAGAGGAAAATTCATTGCATGGAGCACATTCACTAAAAGAAGAAAAAGTCAACAAATAAATGACCTAACATTACAGCTCAAAGCCCTAGAAAAAGAACAGATCAACACCGAAAGTAGTAGAAGACAGGAAATAATTAAAATCAGAGCTGAAATCAATGACATTGAAACAAAAGAAACAATTCAAAATATTGACAAAACAAAAACTTTGTTCCTTGAAAAAATAAACAAAATTGATAAACCCTGAGCCACACAAACGAAGAGGAGAGAGAAAACTCAAATTACTGAATTTAGTTATAAAAAGGGAAATATCACGACAGACACTATTGAAATACAAAACATAATTAAAAACTAATTTGAAAATCTATACTCCCACAAAATAGAGAATCTTGAAGATATCAACAAGTCTCTACAGACATATGATCCATCCAAGCTGAATCAGGAGGACATACACAATTTAAACAGACTAATTTCAAACAATGAAATAGAAGCCAACAAGAGCCTACCAACAAAGAAAAGTCTGGGATCAGATGAATTCTCAGCCGAGTTCTATAAGACCTACAAAGAAGAACTCATTCCAATACTCCTCAAATATCCCATGAAACAGAAAAGGAGGGAACCCTTCCAAACTCATTCTATGAAGCTAGTGTCACATTCAAACCAAAACCAGACAAAGACACATCAAGGAAAGAAAACTTTAGACCAATATCCCTGATGAACCTAGATGCAAATTTTCTTAACAATAGTGTGGCAAATTGCATACAAAACATATTTAAAAGTTAGTGCACCCTGATCAAATGGGTTTCTTCACAGGAATGCAAGGTTGGTTCATCATCTGGAAATCAATAAATGTAACTCACCACATCAACAGACTTAAAGAATCTTATGATAATTTCAGTAGATACAGAAAAAGCATTTGATAAAATAGAGCATGCCTTCATGCTCAAAACACTAGGAAAAACAGGAATAGTAGGAACATACCTCAACATTTTAATGGCTATCTATATGAAGCCCACAGTCAACATATTTTAAATGGAAAAAAACTGAAAGCATTCCCCCTAAAAACTGAAACAAGGTAGGAATGCCCTCTTTCACCACTTCTATTCAACATCATCCTTGAAACTCTAGCCAGAGCAATTAGACAGACCAAAGAAATTAAAGGGATACAAATAGGAAAAGAGGAACTTAAAATACCACTGTTTGCCAATGACATGATTCTATATTTAGAGGACCCAAAAAATTCCACCAGAAAACTTTTAGAACTCATAAATGAATTCAGCAAAGTAGCAGGATATAAAATCAATACACATAAATCTAATGCATTTTTCATTCATGAGTTGATGAAGTCTCTGATAGAGAAATTAGAAAAACTATCCCATTCACATTAGCCTCAAAAAAATAAAATACTTGGGAATCAATCTAACAAAAGAGGTGAAAGACCTCCACAATGAAAACTACAGAACACTAAAGAAAGAAATTAACGAAAACTTTAGAAGGTAGAACGTTCTCCCATGTTCTTGGATAGGCAGAATTAATATTGTAAAAATGGCCATTCCACAAAAGGTGCTGTACAAATTCAGTGAAACTACAATTAAAATCCCAATGACATTCCTCATAGAAATAGAGAAAGCAATCATAAACGTCATCTGAAAGAATAAGAGAACTCGAATAGACAAAACAATCCTGAGCAGGGAAAATGAAGCAGGAGGTACCACAATACCAGACCTTAAACTATACTACAGAGCAATAGTAACAAAAATGGCATGGTATTGGCACCAAAATAGACAGGCAGACCAATGGTACAGAACAGAAGACACAGAGATGAACCCACATGAATATAGTCACCTCAGACTAGACAAAGGAGCCATGGAGAAAAGATAGCCTGTTCAACAAATGGTGCTGGGAAAACTGGAAATCCATATGCAGTAAAATGAAATAAGGTGAACAGGGAAGTCATATGGGTTACCCAGACCTGCCGGTCCTCAGAGTCCCTGCTGATTAGACCTGCATAAAGGACACATGCAGACACTTGTAAGTACCCAGGTCCCTCTGGATTGTTTCCTTTTCCTGTAATAACTTGGTTTTCAGACAGGGAAGAAGAGAAGAACAGGGCTTTCCACAAGGGTCTAGTGTTGAATCTGACATCTGGAACCAGACAAACCTGGACCCAGCGCAAAAGCTGGTTTTGGTGACACTGCTTCCCAGGTGACTGAGGGTCTGAGGAGGAGCTGGTGTGCACAACAGATCCCGGAATCTGAGTGCCTGGGCTCCTGGCACATTGCTGCATCTCCCACTTCCTGTTCAGGACTGCTAAATGCTCAAATGTGGATGCATACTGAAATAAAGGCAGTTCACAATGTTCTGCAAAGAAAAGATAAATATCATGATAGTATAAATATATCAGAATAGTTCCCACTGTCATATATAACTAAAAAGAACAAATAAAAAGAAAAAGGAAAAAAGATTCAATTCTGAAAAAGAACCAATTGGAACTCTTGAAAATGAAAAGCATAATATAGTCAAATTAAAAAACTAACTTGAAACTTTCATTAATGGGCAAGATGAAGCAGAAAACAGACTTTCAGTGCTTGATGGCAAGATGAATAAAAATAGAGAACTATGATCAGAATATCTAAGAACTCTGAGATGGCATTAATCAACCAAATAAAACATATGTCTAAAGAAGGACTAAAGATACAGGCTAATGTCATAAATAAACTATTCATTGAAATAAAAGCAAAATTTTTTTCTAAAATGGGAATGAGATGGACATTCATGTACTGGATGCATTGAAAACTCCAAATATACAAGATGGAAAAAGAATTTTTCC
Organism: Sciurus vulgaris; assembly: GCF_902686455.1. Classification (NCBI taxonomy): domain Eukaryota; kingdom Metazoa; phylum Chordata; class Mammalia; order Rodentia; family Sciuridae; genus Sciurus; species Sciurus vulgaris. Next base: position 97,834,651 of record NC_136464.1, read on the forward strand.
ATAACATGTTATAGTTAAAATGCCACAACTCCAGAACAAAGAAAAAGCTTTAACATTTGCAAGAGAGATATGTCCAAGTCACTTATAAATATAAAGTGAAACAGAAGATTTCTCAGCAGAAAGTCTGAATGGCAGGAGGGTTTGAAACAAAGTATTTCTAGGTGTGAAAAAAGAAAAAAAGAACTCCCAATCTAGACTGCTATATCTGGCAAAACCATCCTTCAAAATAAAGGAGAAATATAAACCTTCCATGATAAACTAATAAAATTCATGTCCACAAAGCCATTATTTCAAAACATATTTAAAGAAATTCTACGTACAGAAAAATAAAATTGAAAAAAGAGGGCAAGGGAAAGAACAAATTACATTAGAAAGTAAATAAGTAAAGGGGAATAAGAAATAAAGCATTGAATGATGGGTGGGAAGGAGTGGGGGGAAGGAAAAATAACAGAATGGGACAAACATCATTACCCTATGTATGTGTATGATTACGCAAATGGTGCGACTCTACTTCATGTTCAACCAGAAAAACAATAGCTGTACCCCATTTGTGTACAATGAATCAAAATAAAATGAGAAATAAAGCATTAGAAATTAAATAAATTGAGAGGAAGGAATATACAAGTCTTCATAATAATACTGAATGCAAATGGTCTTCATTCTCTAACTCTAGACATAGTTCGGCATATTTGATTAAAAAGAAATATTCCACTCTGTTTACAAGAAACACACCTTATCAGCAAAATATCCAGACTGAAAATTAAAGGATTGAAAATGATATTTCATGCAAATGGAACCTGAAAATAAGCAGGAAGAAATCTGAAGAGGTAGACTCATTTAAAAATTAGAAGGAACAAAGTAGGTTACTACTTGCTAGTAAAGGGAAAAATTCAACAAGAATATATAATGATTGTTAAATATTTGTGCACCACACATAGGTGTACCCAATTTTATAAAACAAACACTGGTTAACATGAATGCACAGATAGGCCCCAAACAAAAAATATTGGATAACTTCAATATAACAATGTCATCCAGGCATTAAATCAACAAAGGTACTACAGAGTTAATACTTCTGAAGAAATAAACTTAAAAGACATGGGTAGACTAGTTCATCCCTCCAACCACTGAACGCACTTTCTAATTTCAGCTGCTCAAGGAACCTCTTCCAGTATAGATCATACACTAGGCCCAAAAGCAAGCTGTATCACATAAAAAAAAATTGAAATAACTTCTTCCATCTTATTGGACCATACTGAAATGAAATTAAAAATCAACAGCAAGAAAAAGTACAAAAATATACAAACACGTGGAGATTGAATAACATACTTCTGAATGAGTGGGTCATCAAAGTATGAAAGAAATTTTTAAAAACTCAGAATCAAATTAAAATAGAAAATGCAAATCAAAACCACCCTAAGATTCCATCTCACCCCAATTAGAATGTCGATTATCAAGAATACAAGCAACAACAGGTGTTGGCGAGGATGTGGGGAGAAAGGTACACTCATACATTCCTGGTGGGGCTGCAAATTAGTGCAGCCACTCTGGAAAGCAGTGTGGAGATTCCTTAGAAAACTTGGAATGGAACCACCATTTGACCCAGCTATCTCACTCCTTGGCCTATACCCAAAGGACTTAAAATCAGCATACTACAGAGATACAGCCACACCAATGTTCATAGCTGCTCAATTCACAAGAGCCAGACTGTGGAACCAACCTAGATGCCCTTCAGTTGATGAATGGATAAAGAAACTGTGATATATATATATATATATTTTTATATATAAATAAATACATATATATATAACAATGGAATATTACTCAGCAATAAAGAATGATAAAATTTTGGCATTTGCAGGCAAATGGATGAAATTGGAGAATATCATGCTAAGTGAGATAAGCCAGTCTCAAAAAACCAAAGGACGAATGATCTCGCTGATAAGTGGATGATGTCACATAATGGGGGGTGGGAGGGGTTAGTGTTAGGGTTAGAGTTAGGGTTAGGGAGGGGGAAAGAATGGAGGAAGGACTGTATAGAGGGAAAAGAGGGGTGGGATGGGTGGGGGGAAGGGAAAAAATAACATAATGAATCAAATAACATTACCCTATGTAAATTTATGATTACACAAATGGTACACCTTTATTCCATGTACAAACAGAAACAACATGTATCCCATTAGTGTACAATAAAAAAAATTAAAATAGAAACACAATGTACAAGAACCTATAGTATAAAGAGAAGGGAGTTAAAAGGGGTATTTCTATAGCCATTAGTTCCTTCCTAAAAATTCAGAAAGATCTAATAAATGAGTAACTTAATGCATCTTGAGGGCTTAGAAAAACAAGAACATAACAATTGCAAAAACAAGTAGAAGGAAAGAAATAAGTATCACAGCTAAGATTAATGAAATTGAGAACAAAAACAAATAGAAAGGCTCAATGAAACTAAGAATTGCTTCTTTCCAAAAGTAAACAAGATAGATAAACCCTTATCCAAAATAAGAAAGACCCAACATATGAAAATTAGAGGCCCCATAAAGGAAACATTAAAACAGACACCACCAAAATTGAGAGAACTAGTAGGGGCAATTTTGAAAACTTTTACTGAAATAAATTGGAAAATTTAGAAGAAGAAATGGATAAATTTCTACATACATATTATCTTTCAAAATTGAACCATAAGAATATAGAAAACCTAAACAAGTCAAATGACAAAACAACTACTTTGAGGCAGAAACAAAAAAAAAATCTAACCATGAAAAGTCAGGACCATATGAATTCGTAGCTGAATTTTACCAAATGTTTAAAGAACTAAAATTATAGACCAACAAACTTGATCAACATATGAAATTCCCAAATAAAGTACCTACAAATTGAATTAAGCAATACATTTAAAAGATCATACATCATATAAAGCTGGTTTCACCATAGTGATACAAGAACAGTTCAATATTTGCCAACCAACAAAAATAATACAACTCACAAATAGGATCAATGACAAAAATCAGGAGATTGTCTCAGGAGATACAATTATAGCCCTGGATAAAATTCAACACCCCTTCATTATAAAAACCCTGAAAAAATTACCCATATTAGGAACTTACCTCAACATCATAAAATTTATATATGGCAAATTCAAAGCCAACATCATACTGAAGAGAAAAAATGGAAAGCACTTTCTCTAAAATCCAGAATGAGACAAAGATGTCCATTCTCACCGCTCCCATTTAATATAGAACTTGAAAGCTTAACTGGAGCAATTCAGTAAAAGAAGGAAATAAAAGAGAAAGGGTACAAATATAAAAGAAAAAAGTTAAGTTATGACTAGTTATAGATGACATGATCCTGTATTTAAAAGAATCTAATGACTCCATTAGAATACTTCTAGATTTAATAAGCAAATTCAACAAAAAGTCAGATACAATATCAACATACAAAAATAAATTTATATAATAATGCATCCACTGAGAAAGAAATAGATAAAACAATTCCATTCAGAATAGTTTCTTTAAAATACCTAGGAATAAATCTAACCAAGGACTTAAAATATTTCTACAATCAAAATTACAGAACATTGAAGAAAAAAATTGAAGAAGACACTAAAAGATAGATCTTCCATGCTCATGGACAGGGAGAATCAATACTGTTAAAATACAGTTGCGCAGATTCAATGCAATCCTCTTCAAAGTATCAAGGACATTCTTCACAGAACTAGAAAAAAACAATCCTAAAATTCATATGAAAGAACAAAGATCTGGAAATACTGAACATAAAGAGAAATACTGAGCATAAAGAGAAATGCTAGAGGCATCACAATACCTGATTTCAACTTATACTAGAGAGTGATAGTAACAATAATAGCATGGTACGGGCATTAACAACATAAACAGTCCAATGAAATAGAATAGAAGACATAGCAAAAAACACACATACCTAGTCATCTGATTCTTGACAAAAATACTGAAAACATATGAAAAAGATAGGCTCTTTACCAAATGGGCTGGAAAAACTGGACATCCAAATGTATATCTCTATTTCTCATCCTGCATGAAAGCCTACTCAAATGGATGAAAAACTTAGGTCTAAGACAATAAGGTTTGCCTCTGTTAGAAGCAAACAGGGGAAATATGCCAATATATAGACATAGACAATGACTTCCTCAGTAGAATGCCTATAGTTCACAAAACAATACAAAGAACTAAAAAATAAGATTGCATCAAAGTTAAAAGTTTCTGCACAGTAAAGAAAAGCACAATATGAAGAGACAGAATACATAATGGTTAGAAATCACTGTCAGTTACTATTCCAGCAAAAAAATTAAAATCAGAATACACAAAGAACTCAACAAACTCAGTATGAAAAATGTTAATAGTAATAATTCGATAGATGGGTAAATGAGCTGCAAATGCACTTCTTAAAAGAAGAAGTAAAAATTGCCAACAATTATATGAAAAAATACTCCATATCTTTAGGCATGAAGAAATGTACAAATCTAACTTCACTGAAAATCCACTCTAGTCAGAATGGCAATCATCAAAATACAAGTAACAGTAAATACTGTTGAGAATGTAGGAAAAAGGAAATCTAAAATACTTTTGGGGGGAATGGAAACTAATAACAGCCACTATGGATATCAGAATGAAGAGTCCTAAAAGAACTAAATATAGAACTATCATATGATCTGGCAATACCACTCTTCAGTATTAATCCAAAAGAACATATTTAAGCATACTTTAGAGATACACGCATGCCCATGTTTATTGCAGCACAATTCACAATAGCCAAATTATGAAAACAGCCTACATACAGGTTAACCAATTAATTAAGAAAGTATCACACAAACATACACACACACGCACACACACACATGCATGCATACCTATACCCACAGAGTTTTATTCATCCATGAAGAAGAATGAAATGATGTCATTTGCTGTAAAATGGATGAAAATGGAGAGCATAATGTTAAACAGAATAAGACAGATCATAAAGACAGGTGTCATACATTTTTTCCTCATATGTGGACTTTAGAAAAAGGGAATCCCATGGGAGTTGTAGATAGACCACCAGGTAGAGTAAGAAGATCATGAGAAAGGAGGAGGAGGAGAGAGGGGGACGCCCTGGTGAGTTAAATTGATCAAATTATTTAATATATATGCATGCACCAATAAGTCACAATGGAATTCTCTGGTTTATATAAAATAAACCAATAAAAATGTCTTTCTTGATTTTTATACTATGCTGCTTCAAATTATCTTCTACTTGATTTTTCTTCTTTGGTAAAATACATTTTCTTCTGATATTAGTGCATTTTTATTATTTCTTATTTAACAATAAATACATTTGGATATGAATTTTTCATTGATGAATCTTGGTTTGAAAATATAACAAATGTAGATATACTGTATTCTACATATATTTATTTTTTGGCATTCTCTCATATTTTGGAAGGAAAGAAGGTCCAAATTCCTTTATAAAGATTCTGTTCACACATTCCACATTCTGTGGACACTAGAAGCAGTTAGGCTAGAATTCTTGTTACATTCCTTATTACATGTTTTATTTAAACTCTTTTAGAATATTTCCTCTATAAAACACTAATCTTATATTTTTCTGTGGATATTCAAATAATATCTGTCTCATATGACAGAACTTGTGAATTCTCAAAATTGAACTAATATATTGTTTCAATGAATATTTTTGAATGACTGACTAAATAAAGGAATGAATGATAAATGTTTGGCTCAGTTTGCCAAAATTCCTTTCTATGAAAGAAAGGTATAAAAGATATTTACCTTCAGAAATGTCACTGAAGCATCATTTTTTCCTAATATTTGCTCAAATTTCAGAATAATCTTCTGATTTAAACCTATAGTCTCAGTCTGAAGAATGATTCCTCAGATCCAAATTGAGGAGACCAGCTAGCTACAAGTAATTGGGGAAGAGATTGCTAAATTTTAGACCTTAAATGATGGGCCAGTATAGAATCATTTTGTTTTGTTTTGTTTTGCCCTGAAGACTAAAGTTCATGTGACCTAGAAAAAAGAAAAACCAAAAGTGCCCAGAATTTATGTTCATCTATTAATCATGTGTCTTGCAGTAAAGAATAAGAAAAGGTCCTGAAAGTCCATATAATACAATATGATTACCAGTTAGCAGACATATAAGTATTGTATGCAGTTAACATGCATGACATCCAACAGAGATGGGGGTCAAGAATAGGTGAAAGTGGGCCCAATGAAAGGAAAAGAAAAGAATGCGATTTTGATGGACATGGTCTCACATAGACTATAGGAGTTAGACATAATGCTATCAATTGAAGATTAATGTGTACCAAAATTAAAGTATTAAAGGCAACAAATATCATCTTTAAGAATAAACTATGATAAATTGTCAATTTTACAATACCTGCAAATCTATAGCAGGAATGTAATTCTGGCCACTACTGTCGCATCAAAACCCAAAACGAAAGTTAGACATAAGGCATGATATCTATATTAATGGTTATCAATCTAAATAGCTCCCAGGATTGAATAAAGCCTCTGCAGATGGAGGGTTGATTAGAAAGTTGGTATTTCAGTCAGGTAAATTTATGCTCTGAAGACTCAGAGTGGTTCTAGAGCTCACAGCATTTTGTTGGTCTACCACTGTGTGTGCAAATTCTACCAAGTTTGAAGAAGATTTATTTTGGGATATTCCTAAAAATATTAAAAATTACAACAAGTTAAAAGCCTGTTCAAATTCTCACTCCACCCTTACTTTTTTTTACTTGCCAACTCATTCACCTTCCCTAAGCCATGGTTTGCTATGTAGCAATGAAAATTCAATCAGACTGAAATATTGCTTAGCCTGAGAAATTTATTTCAAAAATTTTTCAATTATTTAGACATATCCATTTCCTGTTTAAAATTTTACAAAGCACTTTCATATGAGTGCATCTCTCTTCCCATTTTAAAGGTAGAACTCAGCTAATGAACTGTTCACATGATTTGCTTAAATATAAGTGAATGTTCACTGATCATTGTACTCTTCCAAACTTCATCCCACTAAGCCACTGTAACAATTGAGTTTAAAAAGTGGGGTGTAGCTCACCTGGTATTTTCTGTACATTTTACATTCTTTCTTTTCTTCTGCCAACAAATATTTGATTCTCTTTTGTTACCCAATTGTGTTTTCTAAAACTTTCTCTAAGTTTGCTTTCTTTCAAAGGGTGAATCAAATAGTCATTTATACTTTGGTATATTTTAGTACTCAAAATGGAGCTTTTTTTTTTTTTTTTCCTTTTTGTCCTGGCATTGATAATTTTTAGAATTTCGTGGCATGTTTTTAAAAATTTAGGTTCTGGCTCATCAAATCAGATTCACTGGATCAATACTTCTGGAAAGTGTTATATAATATGTTTATTAAAATCCCCCAATGGAAGATGATGATCACTAGTTCAAGAACCACTGAGAGTTCCAAACTTTCCATTTAAAATAGATCATAAAATGATTTTAGATGACCTTTAAGATTATCAAACACTACAACTAAAGAGAATCTGAGATTTGTCTCTAGCCCACTGTTTGCAAATGTGTTTATAAGGGAAATGGCACTCTGTGGTGGTCCTTAGAGCTCACTATTTTGTCTTGTCTTGAGGCTAGGTAGCCAAAGTTCTAGGTTCCTTTTCCTTGTTCTTTCTTTCTTTCTTTCTTTTTTACTGTTTCAATTTTTTTAAATTGACACATAATTGTACATATTTGTGCAGAAGAGTATAATATTTTGATACTACATAAACAGAGTGTAGGAATAAATCAGCATATAGCATATCTATCACTTCAAATGTTTATCATTATTTATTGGTAAGAAGATCCAAAATTCTATCTTGTAGATATTATGAATTATACAATAAATTATTGGCTATAGTCACCCTACTGTGCTTGATTACACTAAAACTTATTCCTTCTACGTAAATGATATTTTGTACCCATTACCCCCACTTATCCCCTTCTGTCCTCTGGTAACTACTGCTCCACTCTGTGCTTCTACAAACTCAACTCTTTTAAATTCCACATATGAGAGAGAATATGTGACAGTATTTGCCTTTCTGTATTTAGCTTATTTGACCTGGAAAAACATCCTCCAGACTCATCCATGTTGCCAAAAATGGCAGAATTTTCTTCCTTTTACAACTGAACAGTATTAAGTGCACATTTCTTAATCCATTAAGATTAAGTGAACACTTTCTTAATTGATTCATTTGTTCATGGACCCCTTATTTGATTACCTTAGCAATTATGTTTAGTGCTGCAGTAAGCATCAAAGTGCAGATTTCTTGTCAATGTACTAATTTCCTTTCTTTCCCTTTGCATATATACATGATATATGAGATTGCTGGAATATATGTTAGTTTTAATTTTTAGATTTTTGAGGCACTTCAACACTGTTTGGCATAGTGATTGTACAAATTTAGGTTCACAACCATGGTGTATAAATACATTTCTTCTTATCCATATTATCACCAGAAGTTGCCTTTTTTTTTTTTTTTGTCTTTTGGATAATAGCTATTTTAAAATGGGTTAGATATTATTCCATGATGATGAATGGCAAGCATTACCTCATATATACCTGTTAGGCATCTGTCTTCTTTTGAGAACTGTCTATTGAGATAATTTCCCCATTTTGTAATTGGATTATTTAGTTTTGTTTTGGTTTGGTCTTTGCTATTGCTATTGAGTTCCTCATACTCTGGATATTAGTCCTTTGTCACCAGGCTAGTTTGCCTGTATTTTCTTCAAGTCTTTGGATTTTTACAATATTAATTGTATTCTCTGCTGTGCAAGATTTTTGCTGGTATTGCCTGTGTTCTTGGGGCTTATCTAAAAATCTTTGCCCAGACTAATGCCCTGAAGCATTTCACCTATTTTCTTCTAGTGTTTCATAGTATATTTTTACATTTAAAGTCTTTATTACATTTTGAGTTGCTTTTTTCAATTCATTCTTTTTTTTAGCAGCAATTCTTTACTTTTTAAAATTTTTTAATTCACTCTAGTTATGCATGATAGTAGAATGTATTTATGCACTTTGATATACATAACTGGGTATAATTTCTAATTTTTCTGATTGTACATGTTGTAGAATCACATGGGTCATGTGCAGTCATATATGTAGATAAGGTAATAATGTCTGTTTCATTCTACTGTCCTTTCTATCTCCATATACCCTCCCCTCACTTCACTCCCCTCTACCTAATCTAAAGTAACTCTAGTCTTTCCTCCCACTCACCCTGCTTATTGTGAATTATCATCCAAATATCAAAGAAAACATTTGGCCTTTGGTTTCATGGGATTGGCTTATTACATTTAGAATGATATTCTCCAATTCCATCAATTTACTGGCAAATGCCATCATTTCATTCTTCTTTAAAGCTGAGTAATATTCTATCAAATACATATACCACATTTTCTTTATCCATTCATCTATTGAATTGGTTTCTTAGTTTAGCTATTTGAATTGAGTTGTTATAAACATTGATGTGGCTATGTCACTGTAGTATGCTAATTTCAAGTCCTTTGGGTGTAAACCAAGGAGTGAGATAACTTGGTCAAACGGTGCCTCCATTCCAAGTTTTGGGGAGAATCTCCATACTGCTTTCCAGAGTGCTTGCACCAATTTGCAGATCCACCAGCAATGTATAAGTGTATATTTTTCCCTCAATATCCTTGAAAACATTTACTGTTAACTTGTCTTCTTGATAGTTGCCATTCTTCCTGATGATATCTCAGTGTAGTTTTAAATTGCATTTCTCTAATTGTTAGAGATGTTGAACATTTTTTATCACATATTTGTTGACCATTTGTATTTCTTCTTCTGTGAAATGTCTTGTTCAGTTCCTTCTCCCATTTATGGATTGGGTTACTTGGCATTTTTTTTTTTTTTGATGTTAAGATTTTTGTGTTCTTTGTATATCATGGAAATTAACACATTATCTGAGGAGTAGGTGGGAAAGATTTTCTCCCATTCTGTAGGCTGTCCATGTTCTTGATTATTTTCTTAGCTGTGATGAAGCTTTTTAGTTTGATGCCATCCAATTTGTTGATTATTGATTTTACTTCTTACCCTTTTAGAAGTCTTGCTAAGAAAGTTGGTACCTGAGTTGATATGTTCAAGTGCTGGGCCTACATTTTCTTCTAGTATGTGCAGGGTTTCTGGTGTAATTTCTAGGTCTCTGATTCACTGTACGTTGGGTTTTGTGCAAGGTGAGATGTACAGGTTAAGTTTCTTTCTACTACATGTGAATTTCCAGTTTTCCCAACACCGTTTGTTAAAGAGGTTTTCTTTTCTAAACTATGTAAGTTTTTGGTGACTTCCTCTCATTTGTATCTGTATTTTTGTGGATTTGTCTCTGTATCCTATATTCTATTCCATCAGTCTTCTTGCCTGTTTTAGTGTTAATTCCATGCTGTTTTTGTTACTATATCTCTGTAGTATAATTTAAGGTTTGGTATTGTGATGCTTCATCTTTGTTTTTCTTGCTAAGGATTGCTTTGCCTATTCTGGGTCTCTTATTTTTCCAAATAAATTTCATGACTGCTTTTTATATTTCTATGAAGAACACCATTGGATTTTGATGGAGAATGCATTGAATCTGTACAGTGATTTTAGTAGTATGGCCATTTTGACAATATTAATTATGATTTTTCAGGACCTTGGAGGTCTTTCCATCTTTTCAAGTCTTCCTCAATTTTTGTCTTTAGTGTTCTGTAATTTTTATTGTGGAGATCTTTCACCACTTCTGTTAGATTGACTTCCAAGTACTCTTTTTTTTAGGTTATTGTGAATGGGATGTTTTCCTAATTTCTCTTTCAACTGATTCATCATTGGAGTATAGGAATGCAATTGATTTATGAGTGTTAATTTTGTATCTGATACTTTGCTGAATTTATTTATAAATTCTAGAAATTTTCAGGTAGAGTTTTTTTGGTTTTTCTACATATAGGATCATATTGTCAGGAAACAGAGCTAGTTTTAGCTCTTCCTTTCCTATTCATATTCCTTAAATTTCTTTCTTTTGCCTAATTACTCTGACTAGAGATTCTAGGACTATAGAATACCAGTGTTGAAAGTGAGAATCCCTGACTTGTTCTAGTGCGGAGTTCCATCCAGTGCTTGACAAAGATCCTCTGGAGGATGTTTGCAAAGGCTCATCCTAAAGGGGATTGCCGGATGTTTTGCTCTGGAGCATGGTGTTTTTTCTGCTGTGTTTTTCTGATAATATATTACTCATTTCAGTCTGAACAGATTGCTTAAGGGGACAAGGGGAATACAACAAAAATTCCAGAAAATATTACCTACAATCTGAAAGACAATGGGTCTTTACCACTAACAAAGTCAAAAATAATTTTGCAACCATGCAATGAGTCCCTGAAAGCCTCTGGAGAAAATAGTTATAGATCTGCCTTTGTCTCCAACAGGCTGGTTAAATTCTAACGATGGTGGTGGGGTAAAAGAATAAGGTTTCACAACATTTCTTCCTTCCTACAAAGAATAGGTCACCCCATAATAAACATTGGTGCACAATGCCCTGTTCTGGAAAAAAGAGCTACATAAGACAAGGTAATCTATTCAGTAAAAAAACTTGGCCACAAGAACCACTGCGACCGCTGCCCTCCTGTAGCCCTTAACTCCGCAATTTAGATATTAACCAGATGGACCTAGTAGAGATGGTCACATGAGATTACTTGTCTATCACTTTAACCGTGGGAGTAATAAGAATAGTCTTAGGTCACATAGAGTTTAGATATTAAGGAAATAAACATTTTATTAGCTCATTGACATAGTTAGATATTCTTAAAACAGTTGTGATTAGGTAAGGATAATCTGTAAGGTTGCTGTTTTCTGCCTATGCTTTGGAAACTTCTTTAATTTCATTAACCACAAGACTGCCATTATAGCCTGAAGAAAAATGTATATAAACCCAGCCTCCCCCAGAATAAAGTGGAAGTGATTGCACCAGAACTAGAGTCTGTGTCTTTCATTCTCCATCCATTGCCCACGCTGTCTCCCCGCGCCCCGTTTACCTGTGTGGAACCCATGGACTCCTGCTAGGGTTGGACCCCAGCATTCTAGTTTTTAGAGGGAATGCTTTCAGTTTTTGTCTGCTAAGGATTATGTTGGCCTTGGGTTTGTTCTATATAGTTTTTACAATATTGAGATATGATCCTTTTATTCCTATTTTCTCTAGTGTTTTGTAGGTCATATGTCTCTAGTAATTTGTGGAAGTCTTCTAGATTTTTTAGTTTTTGGAGTATAAATTTATTGGAATATAAATTTTCAGAATAGTTTCTGATTATATTCTGTATTTCAGTATTGTCTGTTTTAATAGTTCCTTTTTCATTACAGATTTTAACAATTATAGATTTTTTTTTCTCTTCTGGTTAACTTGACTGAGAGCTGAGAGTTTATCAGTTTTATTAATTCAAAGAACCAACTTTGTCTTTTGCTGATTTTTTTGAATTTTTTTAATCTCATAATCATTGATTTCAGCTGATTTTACTTATTTCCTGTCTTCTATTGATTTTGTTGTTGATTTTTTAATTCTTTTTGAGGTCCTTGAGATGTAGAGTTAGATTATTTATTTGTTTTCTTTCTATTCTTTTAATGTATGAGCTCAATGCTATGAATTTTCCTCTTAGAACTGCCCTCATAGTGTCGCAGAGGTTTTGACATGTTTTATTCTTATTCTCATTTACTGTATGTATTTTTTTATTTCATCACTGATTTCTTCTGCTATCCATTCATCATTCAATAGTAAATTATTTAGTCTCCAAGTGTTAGTTTCTGTTTTTAGTCTTATCATGAATTCCTAATTGTTTTCCATTATGACCTGATAGAATGTGGGTATTATCTCTATTTTTTTTTGTATTTGGTAAGAGTTACTTTGTGTTCTAAGATGTGATCTATTTTAGAAAATGTTCCATGTACTGCTGAGAAGAAAGAACATTCAGTCATTGATAGATGAAATATAATGTCTGTTAAGTATAAATTTTCATTATATTTTGTAATTCTATAATTTCTATATTACATTTTTCTTTGGAAGATCTAGTTAGTAATGAGAGATGAATGTTAAAGTTATCTAGCATCATTGTGTTGTTGTCTATTTGATTCTTGATATTGAGAAGAGTTTGTTGTGCATAGATGCTCTATTTTGGAGTACATAAATATTTATGACTTTTTTCTTCTTGTTGTATCAATCCCTTAAGCAGTATGAAATGGCCTTCTTTGTGCCTTCTGATTAACAGTAGCCTGAAGTCCACTTTATCAGATATGAGAATAGAAACCCCTGCTTGTTTACAAGATGCATGTTAGTGGTATGTTTCTTCCCATCCTTTCCGTTTCAGTCTATGAATGTGTTTGCCTACGATGTGAGTCTCTTGTAAGCAGCATATTGTTGGGTCTTGTTTTTCAATCCAATCTGACAGCCTATGTATTTTGATTGATGTGTTTCATCCTTTCACATTCAACATTATTATTGAGAGATATTTCTTTCCTGTCATTTTTATCAATTTCTGGTTTTTAAGTTGAGTTAGATTTTTCTTTGATTGGCTATTCTTCTAGTGTTGTTTCTCCCTCTGATGGTTTTCATTTTTATTCTCCATTTCTTATTCATGAATTTTTTTGAGTATATTTTGTAGTGTCACCTCTCTAGATGCAAATTCTTTTCACTTTTCTTTATCGTGGATGTCTCTAAGACCCTCTGGCTGTCCAGTATTGAGTTTAATGAACTCACCTTGTAGAGAAGAAGTATTCCCACTGCTCGAATCCTGGTCAACCAGCGAGAAGAAATGCTTTTTCCCCTTTTCCCTCTAGTTGACCAACTCCCATTTTTTCTAAGTTTCTTGATCAGAGTACCTACACTTCTATCTTTTTATACATAAATACTCCACAAAATATATTGGTATAGTTGTAGTGCAGTCAAAATCTTTTATGTCCTTGCTTCCCTGGCCTTAATCTTTATCTTTGCTAAATCATAATGGCAGGAATAGCTGAGAAGATGGTGACCTACATGAAATCTTGAAAATTTACCATGTAGAAGTTCATCTGGTTATCCACACATAGGTCCTGCTTCAGGTTTCTGATGTTCTGATTCTCTCTTCTGTTTTTGAAGAATTCTGTGATCTAAAAATGAATTTTGTGCAGAGTGAGAGATAGAGGTTTAATTTCATTTTACTGCAAATGGATTTCCAGTTTTCCCAGCACCATTTGTTGAACAGGCTATCTTTTCTTCATTGTACATTTTTGGCTCCTTTGTCTAGCATGAGGTAGCTGTATTTTTGGAGTTTGTCTCTAGATCTTCTCTTCTGTACCATTAGTCTGCCTGTCTATTTTGGTGCCAATACCATGCCAGTTTTATTGCTATTGCTCTGTAGTATAGTTTAAGATCTGGTATTGTGATAACTACTGCTTCACTCGTTCGGTTCAGGATTACATTGGCTGTTCGAGGTCTCTTATTCTTCCAGATGAAGTTCATGATTGCTTTCCCTATTTCTATGAGGAATGTCATTGGGATTTTAATAGGAATTGCATTGAATCTGTACAGCACCTTTTGTAGAATGACCATTTTAGCAATATTAATTCTGCCTATACAAAAACATGGGAGACCTTTCCATATTTTAAGGGTTTCTTCAATTTCCTTCTTTAGTGTTCTGTAGTTTTCATTGTAGAGGTCTTTCACATCTTCTGTTAGATTGATACCCAAGTATTTTATTTTATTTTTTGAGGCTATTATGAATGGAATCGTTTTCCTGATTTCTCTTTCAGAGAATTCATCACTTATAAATAGAAATGCATTAGATTTATGCATATTGAGTCGATATCCTGCTACTTCGCTGAATTCATTTATTAGTCTAGAAGTTTTCTAATAGAATTTTTTTGATCCTCTAAATACAGAATCATGTCAATGGCAAATAGTGATAACTTGAGTTTTTCTTTTCCTGTTCATATCCCTTTAATTTCTTTGGCCTATCTAATTACTTTGGCTAGTGTTTCAAGGACTATGTTGAACAGAAGTGGTAAAAGAGGGCATCCCTGTCTTCTTCCAGTTTTTAGAAGGAATGCTTTCAATTTTTCTCCATTTAGAATGATGTTGGTCATCAGATTAGCATAGATAGCCTTTACAATGTTAAGGAATGTACCCACTACCCCTATTTTTTCCAGTGTTTTGAGCATAAAAGGGTGCTGTATTTTATCAAACACGTTCTCAGCATCTATTGAAATAATAATCATTTGATTCTTAACTTTAAGTCTATTGATGTGATGAATTACGTTTATTGATTTCTGAATGTTGAACCAAGCTTGCATCCCTGTGATAAACCCAGGGATTATAGTGTGCTATCTTTCAATATGTTTTTGTATGTAATTTGCCAGAATTTTGTTAAGGAATTTGCATCTATGTTCATCAGGGATGAATATAGTTCTAAAGTTTTCTTTCCTTGATGAGTCTTTGGTTTTGGTATCAGAGTGATACTAGCTTCATAGAATGAGTTTAGAAGGTTCCCTCCTTTTCTATTTCCTGGACTACATTGAGGAGTATTGGTATTAGTTCTTCTGTAAAGGTCATCCTGCACAAAACTCAACTTAAAATGGATCAAGGACTTAGGAATTAGACCAGAGACCCTGCACCAAACAGAAGAAAAAGTAGGCCTGAATCTTCATCATGTTGGCTTAGGATCAGACTTTCTTACAAAACTCCCAAAGCACAAGAAATCAAAGCAAGAATCAATAAATCAGATGAATTCAAACTAAAATGCTTTTTCTCCGCAAAGGATACAATCAATAATGTAGAAAGAGAGCCTACAGAATAGGAAAAAATCTTTTTCCACACATGCTTCAGATACAAAATGTATAAAGAACTTACAAAACTTTACACCAAAAATACAAAGAACCCAATCAATAAATGGGCTAAGAAACTGAACAGATACATTACAGAAGAAGATATACAGGCAATTAAGAAATATATGAAAAAGTGTTCAACATCTCTAGTAATTAGAGAAATGCAAATTAAAACAACTCTAAAGTTTATATTACTCCAATTAGAATGGCTATTATCCAGAACACAAACAATAATAGATGTTGACCTGGATGTGGGGGAAAGGAACACTTGTACATTTCTGGTGGAGTAGCAAATTGGTGCAGCCACTCTGGAAAGCAGTATGGAGAAGCCTCAGAAAACTCGAAATGGACTCACCTTTCATCCCAGTTATTCCACTCCTCGATTTATACCCAAAGCACTTAAAATTAGCATACTACAGTAACACAGTCACATCAATGTTCATAGCAGATCAATTCACAATAACTAGATTGTGGAACCAACCTAAATGCCCTTCAACAGATGAATGGATAAAGAAACTGTGGTATGTATACACAATGGAATATTATTCAGCCATAAAGAAGAATAATATTATGGTTTGTGGATAAATGGCTGGAGTTGGAGAATATCATTCTAAGTGAAATAAGCCAATCCCAAAAAAACCAAAGGCCTAATGTTTTCCCAGATAAGTGGATGATGATACATAACAGGGGTCAGGGGAGTGGACATGAGAGAAGAAAGGAGAAACTTTAGGTTACATAGAGGGAAATGAGAGGGAGGAGTGGTGGGGGTATGAAAAATGGTGAAATGAGACAGAAATCATTACCCCATGTACATGTATGATTACACGAATGGTACAAATCTACATCATGCACAAACATAGAAACAAAAAGATGTACCCCATTTGTGTACAATGAATCAAAATGCAGTCTGTAAAAATTTTAAAAAATAATAAAAAAATGAAAAAGTCACCTTGCTTTACCCTACTGGTTGAACAACCTATCACTGAAATAGTAGCAGATGTAAAAAGCCAAGTGTCTTTTTTATATTGGTCATTGAACTGAATGAATTAATTTGAAACTCCCCATTACAAATAGTAACTATGGGCCAGCCTCAAAGATGGGAGGTTTGGATTCTTAAGAAAATGTCCCTCTTGAATTTTGTACTGCTGTGAATTACTCATGCAGATGTGCCTATCACTCTATATTACTTCTCATTTGTAACCAAACTTCAGTGATCACAGCCCAGAAATAAACTGAATAGTTGCCTTTAGTGCACCACAGATCCTTTTAGTGTTTATATCTAGAATTTATGAACGACTTATTTTCAAACTTTCACACCTTCTATATTTCTCATGGAATGTTACTGGGAGTTCCCTGTAAATGAATGGCTTGTTGTGTTTCATTCTATGGGCTAATTATTACTAAGTAGTTAATGTGAACTGCAACAATGAGTCTCTTGATATTAATTCTATGGATTATCTTAGTGGAGGTGCTATTTATCCTGTTTATTTAGCCACTGTGATGAGCAGCTTAAAGGTACTAAACTTCATAGCAACTTAATAAAGCACCTGTAAAAAAGGCAGCAACAGCTCTACCACCCCCATTTTCCAGGTGTGGACAATCAAGTATAGGGCATTTAACCAGGTTAGAGGCATATCATTACTGATTCAAAGATAGAACTCGAACACAAAGTTTTGGTCCATGACAGCTACACAATGCTAACCCACAGCATCCATCTAAATTCCCATTACTGTATTTCTTCTTTCAATAAACAAACAAATCATAGTCAAAGACTTATGACTATGCTCATCATTTTACTTGACTTAAAAACAATTAGCTCAGTTAAAGATAGACATAGTGAAAAGCAATTACTACATAGAACCATCTAAAATTATGTCTTTAACCATAGCATATGGGAGAATGTATCTGGAAGATAATTCTTTGCACTTTAATGTTCAAAAGTCTTATATCCCTGAATCTTAATTTGTAGATTTTCAACCTATCTTCCAATTGAGTCACTCAATTTTTTTCTTTTATTTAAAGTTTCTTGCCTACCTAGAACTTAGCCTCATTACAGTCAGATCTTACTAGCTTGGAAAAAGCCATGCCTCCACAGGAGGGAAAATGGGCTATCCTATCTAGCCTGCTGCAGTTGTGTTCATGTTGAAATAGCTTAGGTACATGTGTTTTGTCCTGGGCCTGATTTACATTTATGTATTTTGAATATTCATTGACATAGAGGTACTATCATTATGCATTCAAATTATAAGAATATATTATTAAATAATAGTGATTATTAATTGTATAAGAGAAAAATAAAATATAGTTATTCAGAATATAAAAGAATCTGAATCATTCAACACCTCTGAAACATATATTAGGATCTATGCATATTGCTCAAAATTAAGTAGGTAAGTTTAATTTTCAAAATGAGAACTCTGCCAAATCTAGTGATCATAAATAATTAGGAGCTCGATTTTTTGTTTCATTCACAATCATATTCTTATTTCACTATAATTATTTTATTTGACAGTTATATACTAAGTGAATGAATGAATAATATAAATAATGGTAAAAAGAGATACATTCACCATTCACCTTAAAGAAATCTTTTTCCCATACTTTTGTAAAAATAATGCCAGCCATCACTCAGGACCTTATGCTTGGTAGACAAGTTCTCTATCAATGAGCAACATCCTCAGCCTTTTTTCTGTACTTTTAAGATGAAGTCAGCAGAGATTTGCAGTAGTCAATACACACATAAGTGATCTAGGTACTCAGAGGACTATATAATAAATAATAAGTCTGTAAGAACTAGAAATAGTATCATTAGATTTATATTTTGCACTCACTTTCATGCACCTCTTTATCTTTTCTTGGTTCTTTCTAGTTATACGTGATAGTAGAATCCATTATGACACTATTATAAAAAAGCATGGAATATATCTTGTTCTAATTCAATCTCCAGTACCTCTCCTTTTCCTCCTGTCCCTGTTCTCTTTCCTCTAGCCTACTGATTTTTCTGCCTTATACTATGGTTATTTTTAATTAATTTCTTGTCACATACACAATGGTGAGACTCACTGTGGTATATCCATGTGTGCACATAGGAAACTTATGTCAGATTTGTTGCACTGTCCTTCCTTTACCCATCCTCCCTCCCTTCCTTTTATTCCCCCTTGTCTACTCTACTGAACTTCTATTCCTTTTTTTTTTAATTCCTCTTTCCATTGTGGATTATATTCCACATATGAGAGAAAACATTTGACCTTTGGTTTTGGGGATTGGCTTAATTCATTTAGCATGATGGTTTGCAGATCCATCCATTTACAGGAGAATATCATAAAGTCATTCTTCTTTATGACTGAGTAATACTGTATTTTGTATATATACATTTTCTTAATCCATTCAAGTTGAAGGACACCTAGGTTGACTCCATATCTTAGCTATCGTGAGTTGTGCTGTTATAAACATTGATGTGGTTGCATCACCATAGTATGCTGATTTTAAATCTTTTGGATATATATCAAGGAGTGGGATAACTGGGTGAAATGGTGGTTCCAATCCAAAGATTTTGAGGAATCTCCATATGCTTTCCAGGGTGGTGGCACCAATTTGTAGTCCCACCAACAATATATGAGTGTATCCTTTTTCTCCTTACTAACATTTATTGTTATTTGTATTATTTATAGTTACCACTATGACTGGAGTGAGATGAAATCTCAGTGCAGTTGTAATTTGAATGTCTCTAATTGCTAGAGATATTTAATGTTTTTTGCTTATGTTTGATGACCATTCTTATTTCTTCTGTTGACTAGTGTCTGTTTAGTTCTTCTGCCAATTTATTTTTTGGGTTATTTCGTTTTCAGTTTTAAGTTTTTTGAGTTCTCTGTATATCCTGTATATTAATGCCCTATCTGAAGTGCAGGTGAGGAAGTTTTTCTCCCACTCTTTAGGCTATCTCTTCATGCTGCTGATTATTTTCTTTGCTATGAAGAAGCTTTCAAATTTGATTCCATCCCATTTATTAATTATTGATTTACTTCCTGTGCTTTAGAAGTCTTGTTAAGGAAGTCAGTTCCTGAACTGACATATTCAAGTGTTGGGCCTACATGTTCTATAATCATGTACCTCTTTTTAAGAGGGCATCTGTTCAGTTAGGAAATAATTGATCTCACATATTTTTTGATTTTACTAAAAATATTGAACCTGCAATCTACCTTCTTTTTACTTTTACAAATTTTTTTCTTTTTTAAAAACTTTTACAGACTGCATTTTGATTCATTGTACACAAATGAGGTACATCATTTCGTTTCTATGGTTGTGCACAATGTAGATTTATACCACTGTGTAATCATACATGTACATAGGGCAATGATGTCTGCCTCATTCCACCATTTTTCATACTCCCCCTCCCTCTCATTTCCCTCTACATTATCTAAAGTTCCTGCATTCTTTTCTTACCCCCAAACCCCCACAACCCCATAATCTACCTTCTTAACAAATTTTAACTGCAAAAACAACCACCATTGCCTATTATGCTATATGCACAAACCACATTTTGATTATCCATTATTCATAGATGAGAGCTTGGATTACTTCCACAGTTTAGCTCTTTGTGAATAATGTTGCTATGAGCATGAATGTGGAAATATCTCTCCAATATCCTGCTTTCAATTATTTGGGTATATACTGAAATATAAATTTCTGGATCATAGGATAATTTTATTTTTTATTCTTTGGGGAACTGCCATATTATTTTCCACCCCACCTGTGCCATTTTATGTTCCTACCAGAAATATAAAGAGTTTCAAGTCCATATATCCTCTCTTTATTTAATTTCTTATACTAGTCATCCTAATAAATGTAAAGTGGTAGTTCACTATAGTTTTCATTTGCATTTCCTTATGATTATTGATGGTGGACATGTTTGTGTATTTATTGTTCATTTATATACATTCTTTGGAGATAGACCTTTGCAAGCTTTTGGTCTGGTTTTGAATTGGGTACTTTGTTGGTGGTGATTTTTAGGAGTTCTTTATATATTTTGGATATGAATTCCTTATCAGATATATGGATTGCAAGTATTTAATCCATTTTGTGGGTTGCTTCTTTACTGTATAGACATTGTCTTTTGATGCACAAATTTTAAATTTCAATGAATTCTCACTGCCTATTTTCTCAATTTTTGTCTTAGATCACTTAACATAATTCTTGTACATCATATTATGTAAAGGTGAAGAGTTTCAAATTTATTATTTTCCATGTGGATATCTACTTTTTCCAACACCTTTGTTTTTTGTTTGTTTCTTCGGTTTTTTGTTTAAGACTATGCTTTTCTCACTGAATGACTGGAAGCCTTGAAAAAAAATCATTTGATTTTATGTGCGAGGATTTATTTCTAGGGCCTCTGTTCTGTTTCAGTGGTCTGTAAGTCTGTTCATTCCATTGTCACAATGTTTTGGTTTACTGTAATTGTAATTTTATAGTATCTCTTAAAATCAGGAAATGTGAGTCTTTCAGTCTTGTATTTTTTAGTTTGCTTTGGCCCTTTGAGGTCCTTTGATATTTCAAATAACTTAAGGATAAGATTTGTATTTCTACAAAACACATCATTGAAATTTTGATGGGAATGGCATTGAATGTACAAATCATTTAAAGAATCATAACAATATTAAGGTTCATGAACTTGGTGTTTCTATTTATGTATGTGTTCTTTAATATCTTTCAACAATAATTTATAGTTTTTATTTCACAAGACTCTCAAGTACTTGGCTAATTCCTAAGTAATTTTATGTGTGTGTCTATCATAAATGAAAAAAAATTTAATGCCCTTTCAGATTTTTCATGTTTAAGGTATAGTAATGCATCTGATTTTTCTGCATTGAGTTTGACTCTAGGTATTTTACTAAATTCACTGCCTAGTTATAATTTTTGTGGAATTTTTCAGTTTTAACATGCAATACTACTTCATCCATGAACTGAGACTGTTTTATTTTTTCCTTTACATTTTGAATTATATTTTTATTCCTTTTCCTCCATCAGTGCTTTGTTGAGAATTTGCAATATGTTAAATAGAAGTGGAAAGAGTGGACATTCTTGCCTTTTTCTTGATCAGAGATAAATCTTTCAGAGTTTCACTATAAATTTGATGCTTGCTGTATTTCACATATAGATTTTAGTATGTTGAAGTAGTTCCTTCTATTTTTTGTTTGTTGTGTATTTTTATTACGTTAGGTTGCTAAATTTTGTTAGATGCTTTTTTCTGTATCAATTGAGATGATCATTTTTCCTTATTTCTGTCAATGTGGTATATTACATTAATCAATATTCATATATTATAAATTCTTGAACTCAAGAGATGAATCCCAATTGATCAGGTAATACAGTCTTTTAAATATTCAGTTGGATTTTGTTTTCTGATATTTTGGTAAATTTTTTGCATCAGTGTTTACAAGGGATATCACTTTTTATTTTTCTTACTGTTCTGTCTGTCCTTGGAATCAGGATAATAGTAAATATGTTGAATGAGTTCTGTCCTCTTCAGTTATTCTGGCACAGTTTGGGAAGGATTGGTATTAGTTCATGAAATTTTTGGTTGACTGCATCACTGAAACTTTAAAGTCCAAAACTTTATTTTTTGAAAAATCTTTAGACTAGTGACTTTCCTTAACTAGTTATAATAATCTCTTTACTAGTTATAGCTCACTTGGATTTTCTATTTCTCTGTGAATTAGGCTTGAGATATTTTGTGTCTAGGAATTTATTTTGTGTAGGCCCTTTAATTTGTTGGCTTACAATTGCTCATATCACTGTCTTCTAATATTTTTTGGCAGAATCAACAGTAATGTCACTACTTCCACTTCTGATTTTATTTGTGAGAATTTTCTCTTTTAGTGCATTAAAGTTTTTAAAAACTTCTGTTGACCTTTCATATAACCAACTTTGGCTACATTGACTTTCTCTGTTGTTTTCCTCTTCTCTATTTCATTGATCTCTGAACTAGTCTATATTTTCTTCTCTTCTGCCAGCTTTGAATTTAGCTTGTGTGTTTCCTAGTTCCTTAAGTAGTAAAATAAAGATACTGATTTAAGATTTTTCTTCTTTTTAAGTATAAACTTTAATAGCTACAAATCATTCCCTTAATATGGCTTTTATTTTATAGTTATAATCATGCTTGTTGTGATTCTGATTTCATTATTTTCTAAGTTTTGTCTCTATTATCCCTTTGTTTTCTGCTTTGATTTCAATTTCAACTCCTTTATAGCTCTATTCCCAACTTTCAGTTGTGGATGTTGGAAAATTACATCTTTATAGATGACCCAACACAAAATAAAATAATAATTATTTTAAGTGTAGTTAATCTCTCCTTATTTAGAAAAATGTGGAGTTATAAACCTAAGTTACATTATGATTAATATTACTCTAAAAATTTCATTGTATTATTCCCCTAAATTGTTTATAAAATCAAAAATGAAGTTGTAAACTGTTGCTATAAAGACAAAATGCTTGTTTTTATAATTGCCTGATATTTTTATTAAAATATTTATTTCTTACAGCTCCAAGTTATCTAGTATTCTTCCATTTAACTCTGAAGGAGATCTTTAAGCCTTTCCTAAAGTGTAATTTTACTTATAAGGAATTCCCTCAAATGGTATTAACCTCTTAATTTCTCCTTCACTTGTGTAGGACTTTAAGATAGTTATGATAGATATATGATTCTTGGTTGAAAGTCTTTTATTAAAGATTAATTGCATGTGATGAGTTACTTCTCTCTTACTGCTTTCAAAATTCCAAATCTGTATTTGATTATAATTGTCTTAATATGTCCATTCTTGAGTTCCTCTTATTTGACTGTCATTGAGCTTCCTAGATATTTATATTCGTATCTTTCATCAAATAGGGAAATTTTCAAACATGATTTCTTCAAATATTCTCTGCCTCTTTCTCTCATCCTTCTGGGAGTACCAAAATGTACATCAGTCTAATTAATGGTGTCCTACAAGTCCTTTGGCTTCTGTTTTTGATTCTTCAATCTTTTTCCTTTATTTCATCCCTAATATTTGACAATTCCTGTTGTGCTTTCTGTAAGCTTGTGGAGTCTTTTATTGACTTCTCAAATCTGTATTTAAATTCCTCTAGTGATTGTTTTATTTATTTCAGTTATAGTTCTTTTCAGCTCCAGAACTGATTTTTTTCTTTTTGTGTGATTTCTATCTTTTTATTTCTGCTTCAATTGTGTTCAGACATTTTTTCTTGACTTTGTTCACATCTTCTTTGAGCTCTTTGATCATCTTTAACACAGTTCTCTTAAAGTTTTAGTCTAATAGATTCGTCATCAGATCTTTCTCAGGAACAGTTCTTATTGATTTATTTTTCCCTTTGAATGGGCCTACTTTTTTTTTTCTTTGTATATCTTGTGAGTTTAATCACTGTTGTTATAAATTTGACGTTTGACTCTGAAACAGGTGGGAAGTCTGGAAATGCAGGTTTATCTTCCTTCCTCAGGGTTTACAGTTTTGTTTTGTTTTGTTTGTGGGGAGGGGTGGCATCTGGTATTGGTGTAGGCAATCTTGGTGCCAAGAGTTATCCTGAGATGTAAAATTAATGTCTTCTCGGGTCTTCTGAGTTTGTGCTCTTCCATGGATATGCGTGATCACTTTCTAATTTGTCTCATATACACAGTTGTTGTTGTTGTTGTTTATTTAGCTAGACTTTAATTTTGGCTACAAAAAAGGGGAAGTAAGGCAAGGACAGAAAGGGTGCTAATCGTTTAAATTCCCTGGAATTCACCTCAATCAGTGATGCCTGACTTTTATTTGGAGGTGCAACAACAAGGACTTTTACCCATTGTGCTTCTGGATTCAGAAGTAGCAGATTCTTGATATTTTGGGGAAAGTGTTCTTTTTTCACACTCTGGTTGCTGCAGGTTGTGTGCAAACTGCTGCATGTAAACATGTATAGCTGCTTGCTGTGCATATGGGGAGGGATGGTGTTACTGTGCTAAGAGCTGAAAGTGATCAAAATTAGCTGAAATTTTCCTTCCAAGATTTCCCCTGAACATGGAAAATCTTCAATAGCCTCAATGGTTCCAAAATAGATACATTAGACAGATTCTGTACTGCATTTTTTTATCTAGATGGTGCTAGATAAAATAAAAATGGTACTTCCTAATCCACCATTTTTGGAGAATTCTCATTTTTATAGTAATTTTTTTGAATAAATTACTACCTCATATTATATATTCCTAACATACTCTCAATTTCACAATTTTTATCACCATGACATTGTACATGCTAAAATAAATATTTGGTAATTATCAAAAACATGATTTGCTGACAAGTATACCTGATCTATAGCTGTGTGAACATTTATACTTGTATTGCTATGTAATTTTTCACATTGAAATAAATTTTCCATTCACTACTCATCATTTTCCTCTAGCAAAATATAGAGAATGATTCTGCTTTAATAGCACTTCAATTTGAATTGTAATTTTATTACTTTCTTGTTTTAAAGCCTGGAACAAATCATGTTCTTTTTCTCAATCCAATCTTTCTGAAATGAAAAATTAGGAAAATCATAGTTACCTCATCATATTTATTAGGTAGAGAATTCAAGCAACCTGAAACAGTATCTTCTCTATCAATCAGTCCTTCCTCCCATAGTCAACGTATTTTCTTTGTATCTCATTCTCTTCTTCTTCTCTCCCTTCCTTTACTATCTCCCTTTCCTCAACTCTCCCTATTTACCTGGTATTGATAATGATCTATCTAAAACTATATTTCTGTCTAAAATATATATGCTAATCTTGGAATGATTTGAACTGTTTTGATTAGTCACTTAGTGCATCTATTAAATACCTACCATGTACACAAACAGTAAGTCAAGACTCTTTATGATCTCCATTAGTACTGCTTCTACCTATTTAAACTATTTTCCTTTATCTTTCTCATATACAGCTTATGGAACAGTGGGCTGTGGCAAGACACATTTGATTTGCCTATCTGGATCCTAACCATTATCCAAAATATAGCTGTATTTCTTCCATGATTTATTTTCTGAACTCTTTCCCAACCTTTTAAATCATCAATCTAATTTCAAATTGAGATGGAACCAGCATTACCAGGAACAGCAATGATATGAAGTTTCATAAATAGGAAACACAATATAATGGATAAGATCATAGAATCAGGAGTCAGATGGTTTAAATTTCTATCATCTTACTTAGCTTTAGGTATATTATTACTTAAACGATCTGATTTTTCACTTTCCTCATATACGAAAATACAGAATAGCATTTTGCCATAAGAGTAGTAGTTTGCCATGAGAATTAAATAATACAAGAAAAGTGTTCAGGATATTGCTTGAATTGTAAGCATTTCTAGAATTACTCCTTAATCCTGGAAGAAATATATCATCATGGTTCCCTTGTAAGAGTGAGTAACAATCTTGGTTTCTGTGGTCTTGAAAAACATTCCTCCCCATTAGTATATTTTTGCCTATCTTCAAAGCAATTATATTCTAAATTATAGTTAAATAAATGAATACATATAATAAGTCATATTTTACCTATTCCCACAAATAAAAATGGGAAAGGCCTCTTTTTGAACACAGGTGAACAGGTGAACCTAAGAGAAGAAAGTAAAGGAAGAGATCCAAAATATAATGTAGAATATTTTCCACTTCTCAACTTGGCCAATGAGAGCTGTCAGAACAAACTTTTGATAGACTCACATTTCCCAGTTTGTTTCTGAATACCATTCTTCTTATTTCTTTGTTGTCAATTCCAGTTACAATCTCTCTTTAATTTAAATAGGAGATCAGATATAACAACACTCTATCTTTGTCCTCTTCCCTTGCAACAAGCAGTAAATAATGACCAAGATACAGTTAACAACTATTCTTAGGTATTGTCTCTGCCTTGATTTTCCATGCTTCAGGACCTGGATACTGACAATATGTACGTTCCTTCAAACTGTCTCTTTCATAAAAAAAAAAAATTGCAAATGAACTGATCTATAAAACACATCTCATATCTCATTTCTGTATTTAATGAGTTCCCCTGGTCTCTCTGGACATTCTAGTTTCCTGATTTCTGAATTTCATTGGACCTTTACCAACCACAGTCTCTTTCTCTCCCTATTTATGTGACTCCAGTCTCAACTGTTACTTTTTTCACGTTCTACCATGAGAATCAATCCCATGGTCACCCACAGAGTCCCAGGGAATAAATAAAAGTTGATGGTCAGTGGCATACCTAGTGGAGTTAATTGTACTTGAAAGTTAAACAATAATATTAATGTGAGTGTTATAAGAAGATAAACAAATGCTGGGTCCATTATGTATTTCAATGGGAAATGAATGAATGTATAAAACGCTGATTTGAATTGAATAGCATCAACATATCCAGGTATTTCAAACTCCAGTTTGGCCTAATCTGCTTTTTTATTTATGTTCAATAACCCAATGCTGAAGTGCCCCCTCCAAAAATATCCACTGAAATCAAGTCACATCTGTTTTCCAAGCTGTAGTTACATAAGCTAGGAACAATGTGGATATGTATTCTTGAATTTATTGGTTTTCTGCACTCTCAATTTTATTTTCTCTCATATATTTTAAAATATACTAAAGTTTTAGGAGATAAGCTGTAGAGAACTTTCATGTAGTATTATTTGCTTAATAGATGTTTGTTTATTCCAATTTCCTTTTCTTACCTAGTTAAGAATCTGTATTAATCTGTATGATCTCTGATCATATAGGCATTTGCTTCCATAATACTGCAACATTCTGTTTTATTAAAATTTGCCAGCTATTTTTCCCGTTTACACTCATTGACAGGAAGGATGGAGAGTACTCTGGCACACTTAAAAGTTTTTGTTTTCCTGGTTGCTTTGAACAACACCACCTGGAAAATTTTTGCCAACACAAAGCATTAACCTTTATGTATGAGAAGGTCAACTGCAGAATTATTACTAAAAAAAGAGGAAGAAGCAGTCATGTTGTTTAGATAAAATGTGAAATATACTAACATTGATAGAGAATATTTTTGAAATACATTTTCCCTGCATTGAGACTATGTAATAAAAACAAGAAACTCATATGTAATTGTGGTTGTAAATGTTCCCTCTTTGCTGGTTCTATGGAAAAGGACCAGAATCTCACTATGTAATTAATAATAAAAGAAGAATGCAATGTTATAATGATTCCATCAGTGAAATAATTATGATTTTTCTGTGAGCAATTACATAAGTCCATTGGAAAGATAAGTAAAGTTTATTTATATGCAGAGTCTGATTGGAGTAATTTGTCAAGTAAGACAAATTTGCCCTCAGTTCTTTCTTTTAAAGAGTTTTTCCTTGACACTGTCTCTGTGTCCTTTTTGTACAGTACATATATTATATTGAAACTCACAAAATGAGTGTCCCCTGATGGAGACCATCTGTATGAATATCAAAGAAGAAAGACACACAACTTATTTTATATGTTCACAGAACATATAAAAAGATACAAAATTAGAGCAATAGTTAACTAGTGTAGAATAATAATAATAATAATGTACATGGGTAAAATGTTTTGTTCATTTGTTGGTTTATAAGGGATTCTAGATATCTGATAGAAACCTCATGATATAAAATGAGTCTTTGTTTTAGGTGCATTTAATGCTACAGCTTATTGCAACACAGGGAAATTATGAATAAAATGAGAATTAAAGTTACCAAGAAATCATTTGAAAACAAGCTGCAAAAGTTAGGATGTAATAAGTTGACTTAAAACATTTTCTACCAGTTAGTGTCTAATTTATTTACTAGAAGAATGTTTTAGCTTTCTTTAAGTGTAGATATTTCCAAAGTTTTATTCTCACCAGATGCTTTCTCCATTAACAAAGAAAAGTCTAGGGTGGATTTATCCTGAATAGGGTGGGTAAAGTTCTGTTAGGTGGTGATCCAAAAATTATGCACATTTTTGAAAACTCATGATCACACATATAAATACTCATTATATTTATGGTTTTTTTTTTTTTTTTTTTGATTGTCCAAACATAGAAGGAATTAAGATGTCCTTCAGTGGGCAAACAATAACCTGTGGTACATTCAGACAAGGAAATTTTATTCCGTGCTAAAAAGAAATGAGCTATCAAACCATGAAAAGTCATGTGAAAACTTTAAATGCAAATTACTAAGTAAAAGAAGCCAATGTGAAAAGCCTTAATGCTATGAGATTCCAACTGTATGACATTCTGGAAAGGCAAAACTATGGAGACAGTAAAAAAGATCAATGTCAAGAGAAACGACTAGGCAGAGCACAGAGGAATCTTAGGACAGTGACACTACTGCATGATACTAAGTGATGGACACATGTCAATATGCACTTTGTGCAATAAGCCCAAAGAATGTTCCCCAAAAGAGAACATGTAGATCATGGTCTTTGGTGACAATGTGTCAATAAGGACTCATCAGTTGTAGTAAATACTTCACTCCAGTGGTGATTATTGATAATGGGTGACACTATGCATATGTGTGGTCAAGAGGTATATGAGATTTGCAGTGAATCTAACTCTCAAAAAAAGTCTTTTAAAGATTAGATTAGATGCTTTCTTACTGGGTAGTTCTTTTAATTTCTCTATTTAGGTTCTTGGACACATTTTTGAGTAGAAAAAGATTTATTTTGTTGCTACGATTATTTTAATTAAGAGTTATTTTTAAGTTTCTGTTCTTATACAATGAATAGGAATGTTTTTCATTTTTTGCTATGATATCAAATTTTAAGAATTACTTTAAAAGTTAAGTAGAACTGAACTGAGAAATGTAATTGTGGTAATTTTTATTGATATATTTTAACATTATTTTCAATGCATTTGCTATAATAGAACACTAAGGAAGCTAATGAAAATAAATGTGAGAGAACATAGAGTAAATAAATCTTCTGAAGGAAATATAAACTCCAAGTTCTCCATTTTCAATTCCATTAGTATCTATTAAGAAGCTTAAAGAAATTGCTGAACTCCATTCTCAATATCCTGATTTAATTTATTTGATGAAGAGAGGTGTGATCCTGTGTAATCTTATGTTCTAATATTTTCCTAGAGATTCTAATGAGCACCCAGTGTTTAGAATGTTAGGTTTATATTTTTAAGACAATCAAACATTTCCTCTAGTTTTTCTATAGTTTGTTAAATATCAGTTGTACTTAGCATTCTTTCATAATTCTTAACATCTTCTGTATCTATAGTTATATGCTTGAACCCAGGGCTTCACACATTATAAGCATTCCACCACTGAAGTATATTCCCAGCCCTTTTATTAAATTTATTTTTGAGGCAGTGTGTCTTGCTAAGTTAGCCAAGTTGGTCTCAAACTTGTGATCCTCCTGCCTCATCCTCCTGGGTAGTTGGGATTACAGGTGTGTGCCACCACACCTGTTTTATTTCACTTTAAATGTGTACATTTCTATTCTCTTTTCCTTCAGTTACAGTCATAAAACACTAATTGGTATTACTGACTTTAAAACTTTTGGAAATACATATATTTTCTATTTAAAATGTATTTTTTCATTAGTTCCATTTTTCAATTCTTCCTATATAATTTAGTTTATTTTGTTCTATATTTTTAAGCTGTGTTATATTTTATTTTTATGTGTCATCCGCAGCCTAGTTGTGCTAGGGTAGTGGGATAGGTTGCCATGAGGCCAAATTCCTCCAGGAAATGGAATGTGAGATTTAAGGTTATTTGAAAAATGGTCCAGGGCAATAGGCTGGATGACTAGAAACTCTATCCCTCTTCATATTTTATCTAGTTTTAACTGAACAGAGGAGCCCTTATGCTCTCCAAAGTGCTTTTGTAGGGACCAGTCACCAAAGGAACAGGTTAGGTTACAGAAGCAGAGAGCTTACCTTGTTTTAAGGCAGTTTTTGTATGACCAGCATGCCAAGGATTTTGATATGCATGCAAGAAATAAGCTTTCTATAGTTAACACTAATTTATCCTAATTTCCAGTTCACATGAGAGAAAACCAGTGTTTTTTGAGATAAAATTTATCTGAACATTCCAGGTAAAACTTGTTTTCATTGTTCCCTTAAATTACCTAGGTTCTTGGGAATGGAGAGGAACACTTCAGAAACCTGGTGTTCTACTGACTTTTTCTCCAAGGAAGACACAAAATTGAATTAAACATTTATTTTATGTGTATGTGTGTGTATATATATGTGTGTGTGTGGAGTTTATTTTCTCTATTTTCATAATATAATTTCTAAGTTCTATTAATTTGAGGTTTTAATTTTTATCTTCTATAATAAAAGCATTTATTTTTAAAGATTTATTTCAAGTTCAGAAAATTTGAGTTTTGTTTCCCATAGATTTTGTGTTAATGTATCGCTGTTGCTTTTTAATTAATTTATCATTTTAGGATTTATTTATCTTAAATACCAAGTATTTTAAGTATTTTTCTAATTATCTATCACCAAAGATTTTCAAAATAAATTTCAATAATTTGTTTCAATTTTGTAGCATTATAAACATAGTCTATACATTCACTACTTTTAAACATAAGTTGTGCTGATTTTTGAAATGGATAAATAAAGAATGCTTTCTCTATTTGATGTTTTAGGAGTTCTATGTATTTCTATTGAGTTGAATGCTTTAATTATATTATTCTAATCCTGGAATAATATTTTTGGGGGCGTCTGGAGTTGATTTTGCAAACAAACCATTATATTAATATCCACCACTATAATCTTATTCCAGTCCTACCAATTTTATATATTAAGGGACTTTTGTAAACATGTTCTTTTTCTAATATCCTTTGTTTTTGATTATAGCCAGAATGGAACATCACTTAATATTTTTTTAATTGATTTTGTGCCCAGGACTCTGAATTATTGTAGTTTCATTTGTAGATTCAATTGGATTTCCTATGTAATTGAATGCATCATCCCTAAATAATGAAAACCCTTCCCCTGTAATCCTACATTTTTATTCTTTAGATTTATTTGCCAGATTCTTCAATTCTACGCTGTCTCCATAGTTTCTGAGTTATTTACTTTTCAAAAATAATTTTCTGATTACCTGTTGAATATTTAATCTTGAGTTATATCTCCATTCTTGTTTTTAACAAATATAGTTTGTTTTTGAGATACATGTCAAAAAAATAATGCAAATATCTGCAGTACTATGTTTACTTCTCAATTATTTCTTCTGATACTCATGTTTTCTTTTTCCCCCATGTCTGATTATATTTGTGTATTAACATGTTTGAAAAATAATTTGAACAAATATTTTCCGTCTTACATCATTTTTACCTTCCCTTTTCTTCTAGATCTCAAAGAACACCTATAATGATAATGATAATTTTAATAATGATAATAATGATAATTTTAATCCCATTTAAAACCTTTGAGATTTTTCCTCATAATGCAAATGGCATGAAATTGGTGAGAAAGTCACCTATTAGCTGGCTGACTTCTGGTCCCTTAAATTATTTGAATGGCTCTTTGGACATTTTTTTTTCAATATTTTTTAGTTGTCAGTAGATTTTTTAATTTATTTATTTATAGGTGGTGCTGCGGATTGAACCCAGGGCCTCACACATGCAAGGCAAATGCTCTACCACTGAGCCACAACCCCAGCCCCAAATGGCCCTTCAGGTATTGAGCCTAATGAATGATCTATCTAGATCAGCACACTTGTCAGTCCCTGTACTTTGACATTTATCACTCAAGATCACTTGGCTTATCAAAAACACAATGAGGACTCTCAGTTTTATTTTCCAGATTATTAAATAATCTCAACAAAAAGTGGCCCTGTGTTTTGTGATACTGTTGGCATCTAGGTATTTCCTCCCTATTGACAAGTATTTATTACTATGCCATTAAATATAAAATTTCTAAAATTTTTTCTAGCTTTTTGCAAACTGGGATCAACATCTTACTATTGCTGTTGGTATTGTTACTAGCTCACCATTACCACCATTGCCATTGCCATTAGTATTTTAATCATATTGCCACCTCTCTCCTCCCAAAGTTTTACATTTCTGGGAAATATATGATTTGAGAGTTCATCTCTTCTCCAGGTTTTTCTTTTTCTTTTCTTTTCCTTTTGTTATCTTAAGGTCCCTTTGGGTACATTGTTATTTTCCAGTGAGCATTCATGAATAGTACAGGTTCAATGACTGCAGTAACTATACCAGAGGCAATCTTAAGAGTACTGTAAGTGCATTGGTTCCTACCACTGCCCACAGCTACATTATCACCTGGTAAGTGGTCAGTCCATTGTCAAAAGACAACAAAGAACTGGTGTAAAAGACTGAATAACAAAGAATCTAAGAGGTTTTGATATTTCTACCCATCACCCTGAAAACAAAACTGACCTGTTCTTGGAAGATTATAGAACCTGAAAAAATACTTTGATCATCACTAGTGAGAAACATATACCCTCTTTGTGTGTGTGTGTGTGTGTGTGTGTGTGTGTGTGTGTGTGTGTACTTTTATTTTATTTGCGAGGTCTTAATTCATGGTCACATTCATCTTTGTTTTTCCTCTTCTGTTATTGAATAGCTGTACTTTGATATTGTCAAGACATCTTGTTTCCTTTTCTATGACAATTTCATATGCTCTTCAATTTCCTACCAACATCAGTGCTAAGATCTTTCCCCCCTCTACTGATATTTCTTTGAATACTTCTTTTGATTAATCATTAGTATTCTAAACTTGTAGCATATGGTCTCTCCTAGAATGCTTCCAAAATTAACTACCATAAGAAATTGCTGTAACTTTTACTTAACAACATGTTATGTTCCACCTCATAAAAGCGAGCAACTTGGAAGAATATAACTTGTTAATGATGAGCAATGAATCTATAATCATTAATGCCATATTACTTAGAAGATACTTTTGAATGTCTTCCATAATGACAAAAATTTCTGACACTGTCATACAATCAACATAATGATTTTGTGCCTGTTTCCTGGTCTACAAACTAAGGATAGTAAGTGCACCTATGTCATAGGATACTTGTGAGATTAAAGAGTTAATACATCTGAATGTTTTGAAGCACCTTGCAATAAGTAATTGGTATTTCCTGTATTGGTAGAGATCAGGCAATAAGTAGTTCACCAATAATTCACTCTATTCCTTTTGTTGGATACCAGAAAGTATACATATTCTTCCTTATTTACTGTCCTATTTCCAGACATTTTAATATTGCTTGACTAATTCATCATAAAATATATTGCCGTAGGTATAAAAAATTAGAAAATTCACATTTACTTATACTTTTCTTAGTGTGAAACACCAAACCAATCTATGTGGGAATCTAAGTAATCACTCAATAATAATGCATTGATAAAAACAATACAAGATGGGAATATCCTTGATATCTTTAATTGATTGATAAAGAGAAAAGATTCATTTCTGAGCAGTTTGAGGTCCCCTACTCTTTTCAATATTTCAGTTATAAATTGCATGATTATTAGAATTATGCTTACACATATTATAGACTTTCTTTGCATGTGGGTATTTTGGGATATATTTAATTTGGAATTACAAATCACATAGCAAGATGACTTATGAAAATTTAGAATTCATTAACCTGTATTAAATTAGTTTTCCTACAATACAAGCAAACGGAAAATGTCAAATGGATCACGTTCAGGAGAAAAAAGCAATTTGCTAATAATCGCATTACTATGTTGATAAATAACCAGAAATAGATAAGTTGCAGGCTTGTTATCTTCCTTTTAATTCACATGAGTAGAGGAAAAGCTCCTTTACAATAAGTAGTTGACATTCTGAATCAGCTCATTGACATCTTGTCGTGACACTGGGCTCAATACATTTTATCAACATGAAAACAACTGCCATTAACTACTATAAAAGTTCTATTGCCAGTTAATTATTTGTGTTATTGGAAAATTCAAGTAACTTGATGATGGAATGAGAAGCAAGTAGCTGTACTAAAGAGTCAAACCAGCTCCAAATCCTGATTCTTCTATTTAGAATTTTAAGAGCTTATATAATTCATCTAGCTACTTTAAGAGTTTATGTCACTTATCTAGCTTCTTGCAGGCTTGGTTTTCTCATATTCCAAGTAAATAAGAGAGGAAGGAAAGGAGAGAAAATCATCTACCCCCCAAAAAAGAAGGCAGAAAATAATAAAATATAACAGCAGAAGATAACAAAAAATAGTAGCAGAAATGAATGAAATACTAATGAATATATGATTATAAGGATCAACAAACCCTAAAGTTGATTCTTTTAAGAGATAAAAATCTTCTGGTATGGGTATTCAAGAGAAATAAAAATAAGATGAATAATTCCTATGTGACATGCTGTAGTGAAATTCAAAGTAATGCATACAATAGGCCTGATGCATAAAAAGGCCTGAGTAAATATCCTTTTTCTACATTTCCAAATATACCTACCTTTCAAGGTCAAAACAGACCATTGAACTTCCTGTGTCTTTCATGCTGAAATGCTTATCCTAAGATGAATTTTTTTTACTGATATTATTTTTTTATTAAAAATCATAAATTTACATAGGGCAATGTTGTTTGATTCATTCTGTTATTTTTTCCCTTCCCCCCACCCATCCCACCCCTCTTTACCCTCTATACAGTCCTTCCTTCCTCCATTCTTACCACACTCCTTATCCCTAACCCTATACATAACCGTAACCCTAACGCTAACCCCTCCTACCCCCCATTATATATCCTCATCTGCTTACAGGGAGATCATTCGACCTTTAGTTTTTTGAGATTGGCTTATCTCACTTAGCATGATATCATCCGATTTCATCCATTTGTCTGCAAATGCCATAATTTTATCATTCTTCATGGCAGAGTAATATTCCCTTGTATATATGCCACAGTTTCTTTATCCATTCATCAACTGAAGGGCATCTAGGTTGGTTCCACAATCTGGCTATGGTGAATTGAGCAGCTGTGAACATTGATGTGGCTCTATCTCTGTAGTATGCTGATTTTAAGTCCTTTGGGTATAGGCCAAGGAGTGGGATAGCTGGGTCAAATGGTGGTCCCATTCCAAGCTTTCTGAGGAATCTCCATACTGCTTTCCAGAGTGGCTGCACTAATTTGCAGCCCCACCAGCAATGTAGGAGTGTACCTTTTTGCCACATCCTCGCCTACACCTATTGTTGCTTGTGTTCTTGATAATCGCCAATCTAATTGGGGTGAGATAGAATCTTAGGGTAGTTTTGATTTGCATTTCTCTTATTACTAGAAATGTTGAACATTTTTTCACATATCTGTTGATTGTTGTACATCTTCTTCTGTGAAGTGTCTGTTCATTTCCTTACCCATTTGTTGATTGGATTATTTGTATTCTTGGTGTAGAGTTTTTTGAGTTCTTTATAGATTCTGGAAATGAGCGCTCTATCTGAAGTATGAGTGGCAAAGATATTCTCCCACTCTGTAGGCTCTCTCTTCATATTACTGATAGTTTCCTTTGCTGAGAGAAAGCTTTTCAATTGGAATCTATCCCAGTTGTTGATTCTTACTTTTATTTCTTGGGCTATGGGAGTCCTGTTAAGGAAGTCTGATCCTAAGCCAACGAGTTGAAGGTTTGGACCTACTTTTTCTTCTATAAGATGCAGGGTCTCTGGTCTGATTCCATGGTCCTTGATCCATTTTGAGTTGAGTTTTGTGCAGGGTGAGAGATAGGAGTTTAATTTCATTCTGTTGCATATGGATTTTCAGTTTTCACAGCACCATTTGTTGAACAGGCTATCATTTCTCCATTGCATATTTTTGGCCCCTAGGTCTAGTATGAGAAAATTGTATTTATTTGGGTTTGTGTCCATGTCCTCTATTCTGTACCATTGATCTACCTGTCTATTTTGGTACAAATACCATGCCGTTTTTGTTACTATTGCTTTGTAATAGAGTTGAAGTTTTGGTATTGCAATATCCCCTGCTTCGTTCTTTCTACTGAGGATTGCTTTAGCTATTCTGGGTTTCTTCTTCCAGATGAGTTTTATAATTGCTTGTTCTATTTCTGTAAGGTACATCATTGGGATTTTAAGTGGAATTGCATTGAATCTGTATAGCACTTTTGGTAGTATGGCCATTTTGACAACAGTAATTCTGCCTATCCAAGAACATGGGAGATCTTTCCATCTTCTAAGGTCTTAATTTCTTTCTTTAGTGTTGTAGTTCTCATCGTAGAGGTCTTTCACCTCTTTTGTGAGATTGATTCCCAAGTATTTTATTTTTTTCGAGGCTATTGTGAATGGGTTAGTTTTCCTAATTTCTCTTTCTGAAGATTCATCACTTATGTATAAAAATGCATTGGATTTATGAGCATTGATCTTGTAACCTGCTACTTTACTGAATTCACTTATGAGTTCTAAGAGTTTTCTGGTGGAATTTCCAGGTTCCTCTAAATATATAATCATGTTATCAGTGAACAGGGATAGTTTAAGTTCTTCTTTTCCAATTCGTATCCCTTTAATTTCTTTGGTTTGTCTAATGCTCTGGCTAGAGTCTCAAGAACGATGTTGAATAGAAGTGGTGAAAGAGGCATCCCTGCCTTGTTCCAGTTTCTTAGGGGCAATGCTTTCAGTTTTTCACCATTTAGAATGATATTGGCCATGGGCTTAGCGTAGATGGCCTTTACAATGTTAAGGAATGTTCCCACTACCCCAATTTTTTCTAGTGTTTTGAGCATGAAGGAGTGCTGTATTTTATCAAATGCTTTTGCTGCATCTATTGAAATAATCATGTGATTCTTAACTTTTAGTCTGTTGATGTGGTGAATGACATTTATTGATTTCCAGATGTTGAACCAACCTTGCATCCCTAGGATAAAACCCACTTGATCGTGGTGCACTATATTTTAAAAATATTTTTGGATGCAATTTGCTAAAATTTTGTGGAGAATTTTTGCGTCAATGTTCATTAAGGATATTGGTCTGAAATTTTCTTTCCTCGATGTGTCTCTGTCTGCTTTAGGTATCAGGGTGCTATTTGCTTCATAGAATAAGTTTGGGAGGGTTTCCTCCTCTTCTGTTTTATGGACTACTTTGAGAAGTTTTGGAATGAGCTCTTGTTTTAAAGGTTTTGTACAACTCGGCTGTGAACCCATCTGGTCCCGGACTTTTCTTTATTGGTAGGCTTTTGATGACCTCTTCTATTTCATTGCTTGAAATTGATTTATTTAAGTTGTGTATGTCCTCCTCGTTCAGTTTAGGTAATTCATATGTCTCTAGAAGCTTGTTGATGTCTTCGAAGTTTTCTGTTTTGTTGGAGTACAGATTTTCAAAATAGCTTCTAATTATGTTTTATATTTCACTCTTGTCTGTTGTGATATTTCCTTGTTCATTCCGAATTTTAGTAATTTGAGTTTTCTCCCTCTTTTTCTTTGTTAGTTTGGCTAAGTGTTTATCAATTTTGATTATTTTTTCAAGGAACCAACTATTTATTTTGTTAATTTTTCCGATTGTTTCTTTTGTTTCGATTTTGTCTCTTATTTTAATTATTTCCTGTCTTCTACTACTTAGGCTGTTGGTCTGCTCTTCTTTTTCTATGGCTTTGAGCTGTAGTGTTAAGTCATTTATTTGTTGATTTCTACTTCTTTTGTTGAATGCACCCCATGAAATAAATCTTCTTCTAAGTACTGCTTTCATAGTGTCCCAGGGGTTTTGATATGATGTGTCTTTTTTCTCGTTTACTTCTAAGAATTTTTTAATTTCCCTCCTGATTTCTTCTGTTATCCATTCATCATATAATAGTGTATTATTTAATCTCCAGGTATTGGAGAAGTTTCTGTTTTTTATTCTGTGATTTATTTCTAATTTCAATCCATTATGATCTGATAGAGTACAAGGTAGTATCTCTATCTTCTTGTATTTGCTAACAGTAGCTTTGTGGCAGAAAAAAAAGGTCTATTTTAGAGAAGTATCCATGTGCTGCTGAGAAGAAAGTGTATTTGTTCTTTGTTGGATGGTATATTCTGTATGTCAGTTAAGTCTAAATTGTTCATTGTGTTATTGAGATCTATGGTTTCTTTATTCAATTTTTGTTTGTACGATCTATCCAGCAGTGAGACAGCTGTGTTAAAATTGCCTACTATTATTGTGTTGTGGTGTATTTGAATTCTGGAATTGAGAAGGATTTGTTTGAGGTACATGGATGAGCCAATGCTCCCGGCATAGATATTTATGATTGTTATGTCTTGCTGATTTATGCTTCCCTTAAGCAGTATGTAATGTCCTTCTTTATCCCTTCTGACTAGTTTTGGCTTGAAGTCCACATTATCTGAAATGAGGATGGATACTCCAGCTTTTTTGCTGTGTCCGTGTGCATGGTATGCTTTTTCCCATCCTTTCACCTTTAGTCTATGGGTATCTCTTTCTATGAGATGAGTCTCTTGCAGGCAGCATATTGTTAGATTTTTCTTTTTAATCCCATCTGCCAGTCTATGTCTTTTGTTTGATGAGTTCAGGCCATTAACATTCAGGGTTATTATTGTGATATGATTTGTATTCCCAGTCTTTTGACTCATTTTTGTTTTTTGACATCATTTGTTTTCTCCTTTATTTGGCTATTCCTTTAGGCTAGTTCCTCCCGTTGCTGATTTGCATCATTGGTTTTCATCTCTTCCTCATGGAATATTTTGCTGAGAATGTTCTGTAATGCCAGCTTTCTTTTTGTAAATTCCTTTGGCTTTTATTTATCATGGAAGGATTTTATTTCATCGTCAAATCTGAAAGTAAGTTTTGGTGGGTATAAGATTCTTTTTTGGCATCCTTTTTCTTTCAGGGCTTGGTAAATGTTGTTCCAGGCCCTTCTAGCTTTTAGGGTCTGGATTGAAAAATCTGCTGATATTCTTATTCGTTTCCCCCTGAATGTAATTTGATTCTTTTCTCTCGTGGCCTTTCAAATTCTGTCTTTATTTTGTATGTTAGATATTGTCATAATAATATGCCTTGGTGTGGGTCTGTTGTAATTTTGTATATTTGGAGTCCTATAAGCCTCTTGTACTTGGTTTTTCATTTCATTCTTCAGATTTGGGGAATTTTCTGATATTATTTCATTGAATAGATTGTTCATTCCTTTGGTTTGTTTCTCTAAGCCTTCCTCAATCCCAATAATTCTTAAATTTGGCCTTTCGTGATATCCCACAATTCTTGTAGATTCTGTTCACGATTTCTTACCATCTTTTCCGTTTGATCAACTTTGTTTTCAAGATTAAATATTTTGTCCTCAATGTCTGATGTTCTGTCTTCCAGGTGTTCTATCCTATTGATTATGCTTTTTTGGAGTTTATAACTTGGTTTATTGTTTCCTTCATTTCAAGGATTTCTGTTTTTTTTTTTTTCAGTATCTCTAACTCTTTATTGAAATGATCTCTTGCTTCCCATATTTGCTCTTTTAACTGTTGATTGGTGTGATCATTTAATGCCTGCATTTGCTCTTTCATCTCCTACTTCAATGCCTGCATTTGCTCTTTCATTTCCTCGTTTGCTTCCCTGATTGTTTGAATTATGTACATTCTGAACTCCCTTTGTGACATTTCTTCTGCTGTGCTGTCATTGAGCTTTATTGATATAGTATCTAGGTTTGTTTGGGACATTTTCTTCCCTTGTTTTCTCATATTGGTCAGATGTCAGTGGGACTCTGTGATATTGCAGATTTCCTCTATTGGCTTATAGTGTCCCTGTAGATTTCCAGTGTATCACCTCCCAGCCTTCTGTAGCCTGAAGTCTTGGAGGAACTTGATAATGTAGTGATAAAGAAAGCTGCCCCTAGCCCGCTACTAGTTCCAGGGTTTGGAGCTGCCTCTGTGTGGAAAGGCTCTCACGGTGGGACCTGCTCTGAGAAGCTGGTCGTGTAGGAGGAGCCCACCGCTGGAATGCCCAGGGCTGCCTGAGAAGGCTCTAGCTTCCCTGCCCTACTCTAATAAGCCGCCCAAATCCAGGCCTGCCGCCGGGGCCGAGCTTCACTGGGTGGGAGAGACTCACCCTGTGGTTCTATTTTAGTCTGAGTCTCTACTATTTTAGTGCCTCTATTTTAGTTTGAGTCTCTACTATTTTAGTGCCTCCCCTTCTTGAATCCTGGGTTCTGGACGACTGAGATGCAGTCACCTTCTAGTCCACCATCTTGGATTGCCCCGTTGAAAAAGCCTGCAGCTGGAAGGGGGCAGGGCCACCTGGAGAGGTCTCTGGTTGCCCTGCCCTGGTCCCAGAGGCTGCTTGCAGGTCAGAGGTCTCCGCTGTCTTGGGGACTTGTGGCAGTTCTGTGTAGAAAGGCTCTCACTGGCCGGTCTGCTCCGAGAAGCTAGCCTGAAAAGGTACTTCCCGCTGGAGGGAGCCGGGCTGCTTGGGAAGTCCCTGGCTGCCCTGTCCTGGTCTCTGATGCAACTTTTGGGCGGGACAAAGCTCACTGCATGCTGTCTCAGGGACTTGGAGCTGGTTGTGTCCAGAAAGGCTCTCACTGGGGGGACTGCTCCAAGAAGCTGGAGAATCTAGCCCTGTGGGAGGAGCCCACCGCCAGAGTGCTCAGGGCTGTTGGGGGAGACACTAGCTGCCCTGCCCTACTCTAATAAGCTCCCCGAATCCATGCCTGAGCTTCACTGGGTGGGGGAGACTCACCCTGTGGTTCTATTTTAGTCCAAGTCTCTCTGCCTCCCCTTCTTTAATCCTGGGTTCTGGAGCGACTGGGGATGCAGTCACCCTCTAGTCTGCCATCTTGGATCCCTAAGATGAATTTTTAACCAACTAATTTTGCTGGCCAAAATGGTCTAGGTTCTCCCTACTACATAAAGGATCAGTTTTCACTCTTTACTATCTTATTTGAAGCTTTCACATTTTTGTGACCCTATTATTTATTTCCAACCTCATGCACCATTAGTCACAAAGGTTGATGGTCTCCTTTTTTCACATATGACCATCACTAGGTTTTGGATCCACACATTATGTTGTTCATCTTTCCTTATCAATATTCAATAATTGAATATCAAACCAAAATTCTAAGTTTAATATTAAATCCATTTCTTAAATACCTGGGACCTTTCAAACTTGCTGTCTGAGGCTTCACCCTTCTGCTTTTAGTATCTCTGTGAGATACAGGAGAACCTCTCTCTGCTACTGTTATTTTGACTTCTCTAAATATTTACAGATTTATTCTAAGTTCTGGTGTTGTTATCAGTTTCTTGTCTTCAGTCACTAATATTTTAAATCATTTGTGTTTTTTTAAAGTGGTGTGGGAGAACATAAAAATTAGTGTTGGAATTGGAATGGACAAATCTGAATTTTATAGTTTATGTTGACTTGATATGTTAGTGTTCTTATATAAGATTCATAATTTGTACACTACAACTAGTATAGCAAATCATCACCTTTGTATTTTTTCCATTTAAGCCTTTGGTATATAGCCTTTCTTTCCTTTTATGTATTGAAGATGAAATTTATTGTGGCTGTATATAATAATTCTTCTATTTCTTTAGTTGTATTTACCTTGTTCCAAGTATTTCAAATATTTCTATATCGGGTCATGATTGTTCTTTTTGTGTAAATCCCAAGTTGACATGACACATTTTATCCTAAATTATCATTACTTTTATTTCATTAAACAATTTTTTCAATGACTAGGCAAAAGTTTTTAGATGTAAAACTTGGTTGGAAAGTATTCTCCTTCATCCACACATGTGTTTCTTAATTGTTTTTGAAACTCAAGGTATTTCACCAAAATTTGTGTATATGTTCCCAATGACATTGATATAATCAATGACATCATAGAACCCACAATCCTTAGTATCTCATCCTGAGATGAGCTGAGCCTTCCTTATTTCTTTTGTACTTAACTTCCCTGTGCCAGGAACACTCCTTATTAATTACATATGACTGGCTCCATCATGTTTTACAGGATTCAGTTTATATGTAACTATGTTATAAATAACTTTTCTAATCACATCATTAAAAAACAAACATACAAAGAAACAAAATACTCCCCACCCCAACATTAAATTTGGGGGTGAAAAACATAAAACATTCTGAATGATAGCAATATGTTGTGCCAGAAAACAGTCACCTAACTTCATCTCATCAAAAGGCCTTTTATTATCACACATCATCACAAGAACAATGAATCCAGTACAATATGCTATAAAGAGAGGTACAGCCCACATTCACAAAGCTGTTATTAAAGTATATTGTTTGTTCATTGTTGATGTTAATCTCTTATTGTTCCTATTTTTTTTAAGTTTTATCATAAGTATGTATGGGAGAAATATAGTGTATACATACAATTTGGTACTGAATCTTCTGGTACCTTCTGGCATATTTCTTAGAACATATCCCCCAAGCATAAGGGAAGACTACTATCTTCTGGAAAGAAATCACGTAGAAAGAGTTGGGGATGGGGAGAATTTATGCTGCCAAAGTTTTATAAATACTTGGGTTGTTGGCTCTCTCTCAGTTAGACCTAAATTCCAAAATTCTACCAAAGAAAGCAAACGTTCTTAATAGAAATGCACAGATCACTCACTAGATTGTACTTTATCTCATGGCATTTTTTAAATAATTTGATCATTGTAGTAAACTTTGGACTATTAAGAACCGAAATTGTTGTGCAAAAATTCATTTAAGGTCAATATACGAATGAAATATACGAGTGTATACAATTGCATATCCTGTAGTAGATACCACTTAGAATGAAAAAATAACCATTTTCTGTTCTAA
This sequence comes from Sciurus vulgaris, assembly GCF_902686455.1. NCBI lineage: Eukaryota > Metazoa > Chordata > Mammalia > Rodentia > Sciuridae > Sciurus > Sciurus vulgaris. Next base: position 97,878,192 of record NC_136464.1, read on the forward strand.
GGCACTGGATCTGCTTAGGTCAATAATTCTTTATGCACATCTTATCATGGAAAACAAATACTACCACTAGTAGACTGTATCTTCTTTCCCGCTGTCTAATTCACCACGTTATGCATTGCAAAGATGGGTTCAATGAGTTGTAAATTCATTGAGGTGCAAGCACATATTCATACGTTGGCTATCAGAACTGGTGATTATACTGACTAGGAACAAACTCTTTTTTTCATATTTTAAGTTTTCAATTCTCTTGGTTTTGTTTTGTTTTGTTGTTTAGTTTTATATATTTGCTAGGGAGCCTTTGCTGATTGTATAAATAAGCTTACTCAATGTTCACTAGAAAGTGAACTCTCAGACTGGGGATATAGCTCTGTTGGTAGAGTGCTTACCTTGCATGCACAAGGCCCTGGGTTCAATCCCCAACACACACACACACACACACACACACACACACACACACACACACACACAAAAGAACTCTTAAACTGATCAAACTAAAATTTCATGTATATACACATTAAAGTGGCTGCATCATTGGAGTATGCTGATTTTAAGTCCTTTGGGTATAAACCAAGGAATGGGATAGCTGGGTCAAATGGTGGTTCAATTCCAAGTTTTCTGAGGAATCTCCATTCTGCTTTCCAGAGTGGTTTCACCAATTTGCAGTCCCAATAGCAATGTATGAATGTGCCTTTTTCCCCACATCCTCATCAACTTTTATTGTTACTTGTACTCTTGATAATTGCCATTCTGACTGGAGTGAGATGAAAACTTAGCCTAGTTTTGTTTTTATTTCTCTACTTGCTACATATGTTGACCATTTTTTCGTGTATTTGTTGACTTATTGTATTTCTTCTGTGAACTACGGAACCAAACTAGCTGCCTTTCAACAGACAAATGGATAAAGAAAATTTATATATACACAAAGGAATATTAGTCAGCCTTTAAGCAGAATGAAATTATGGTATTTGCTAGTAAATGGATGGAGCTGGAGAGTACAATCCCAAAAAACAAAAGGCCAAGTGTTTTCTCTGATATACCAAAGCTAATTCACAGTGAGGAGGGATGGGGAATCTAGGGAAGAATAGAGACACTTTGGATTAGACAGAGGGGAGTGAAGGGAAGGGAGAGGATACGGGGGTATGAAGGATAGTAGAATGAATTGGACATTAATACTCTATGTGCATATATGAAAACAGCCAGTGTGATCCTATATCATATACAATTGGAAGAATGAGAAGTTATACTTCATTTATGTATGATGTGTACATAAAAACATTCCATGATGAAACCCACTTTCCTATATAAATAACATGTACAAATAATAAAAGAAACAGGTAACATTTAAAAAAAGAAATTGAACTCTCAGTAGCTTCATCTGTGGTAGAATAAGAATGAGTCTCTAACCTTCTCTTTAACTATATAACCAAAGTGAAGAGGAATATCAGAGAGTAGACATAGGATATTTTGGAAATAAGTGACTTAAAATCAAGTTAGAACTGTCATTGAGTTGCCCTGGAAGATTTCTTTCACTCTTCCTTTGGTTACAGTTTTTATCTGTAAAATAATAGAACTGAGTCTAATTTACAGTAAGGTCCTAATATAGTTAAGGTCATTTAGTTTCGAGAATTTGAAACCCTTAAACTTGTAAAAGGAAATTTGCTTATATAAAATAAGGTTTTAATGAAGAACTAAGAGTAGGAAGCAAAAATATACTTGCTTCCATCTTTTTATTCTTTAGATAAGCACTTTTCTCTATGTATTTCTATACATTTCAGTTGTGTTTCTAGAGACCAACTAGAAATTTTGCATTCTAATTACAAATTCCCAAGAGAAAAAAAAATGCCCTTATTCAGCTGCAGATGTCCATTTAATCAATCATGACCTTCCACATGGTCAGTCATCTAATTTCCAGGAATTGTATGAGCTGCCAAATACTTAATTGAATACACAAATTGAAGACCAGTTCAGGATAGATCTCTTAAAGCTCTTTGACACTACTTATAGACTGCTATTTTTGTACTTGAACTCTGTAAATTTATACTTTGTGTCAAGGCAAAATCCTGAACTAACCAAGGTTTCTAAGGCAACAAATAGCAGGGATTTGAACTGAACATACATAGAAAGACAGGCCTGTTGTGAGTAGAAATTCTTTGTAGAGATTACATTTTCTTACCACTGTGTGCAAGGGTCAAGGTATGCACTCTTGAAAAGATGATGTGTTCTTGGGGTATTTTGTTTTTCTTTTTCTGGGATCTTTTATCACATTTCCACCCTGGCAATTTTTTTTTTTAATTTATCTCTCCTTCCTCATACTTCATGCACTTAAGAAAGCATAAACTCTAGGTTTCCAAAGAAATTCATAAACTAAGCCCTTACTTTGCCTTTAACATACCTCTGATAGTTTGTATTTCCACTAAACTTGGAGGCTCTGCAGTTTCCTGTCTAGTTGCTTCAGCTTAGGTTTGTCCAGGGGTCTTCAATCTGTCATTATTTTAGACTAAAATATACTAGACTATTGATTTTCCTTTGAACTGGAAACTATCCCTATGTGACATTTTACAAATCTCATGTTCAAAATAGTAGCTCTATAGGAAGTGCAGGCACTCCATTTGTTATTTTAATTTATTGTATGGATACTGTGGTACTGGTGTTGGTTTGGAATTATGAGACACAAAGATCACCAAGTCTTTTCCAGGTTTTTAAAAAATAATTTCCTAAGACATGAGACACCTACTTTCTTGATTCTCTCCAGGAAAGAGTATAATTATCCTTCTGTATTAGTTATTCATTTGCTTATGAGCAACAGATAAAGACAGGAGTCCTCAAAAGTGGTAGGTTGATGCCACTTCTACCTGTCTCAAGTCACCAGGTTTGGCACCTGCTCTTGCTTCTTGTTTGTCCTTTTAATGATGCTGTTTTGACTTCCCTAAATACAATTAATGATAGTAACACTTGCAGTTTTCAAACTCTAAACAGCTAGTATTCCAATACTTTGTCAAATCTACTTATAATATTTGGATTAAAATCACCAAAATGAAAGAGAAGCCTATGGCGAGAGAAATTGGAAGGCTGTAAAATCAGAGACTAGCAAATGCTAATCATCTGTATAAGCTAATTGGATTTTGAAAAGAACAAAAATTAAAATTTGGAAAATAGAATAAATTTAGACTTAATCACGTTAATATTAATTATGATCAATTTACCTAATTATTTATCCCTTTTCTTTCCTGAGAAGTGCTATCCCTGCTTCTATCTGGAAGATATTCAGAACAATGACCTAAGGTACAGGCATCTGAAAGCTTCAGCTCTGAATGAGAGCTGCCACTCTGTGTTTTGGGCAAGACGACAGTTTAAATAACTCTTTTGGAGCCCTGACACAATGGTAAACTCAGCGTAGAAGCTGAACTGGAATCAGTAAGACCCAAAACACAGAGCCAGATGTCTGAGTAACTCTATTGAAAGTTTGCACATCATCCTTTTCTATATTATCTATCGTTTTCCCCAAACCCTTATGCTCAACGTGACCTTCAGGTGTCTTTTAGCCCAATAGGCCATCTCTCAGCCCTAATCCTAATAGGCAATCTCAGCCTGCTTAGATTGACCAGTCCTTCCACATCAAATCTTTCTCCCTTTTGTTCCATGAACTTCGAATTTACCCTGTGAGTTAGGTAACTGGATAATTAAAAGTCTTCAAGGCATTTGTTCAGATTCTGACACCCACTGCCTATCAAAACTCTGGCATTGATTTTTTTTTCTACTGAATGCTATGCCAAAGATAATGGTTTGCATGGCTCAAAGGAGCTACCAGTAATTATTCACCATGAATTCTATGGCTGAGTAATGGTCAATTCATATTGACCAACTGTAATCTGAAAACAAATGTAACATTTTTCTTTATTTGAAACTGAAAAAGCTTATTTTTATTATGTTCATTTTATCATATTCACAAGTAAATATACAATACATGAAATTCTTTGCTAGGAATTGAGCACTTGAAAAAAATACTTTGATGAAATGTGATATTCACTTAATGTGTGAAAAATTCACTCAATGACATAACATATGTAGAGATCAACTTTATTCATAAGATATATTGTAAGTAGAAATTAGCAAAAACCTAAAGTATTATTTAATTTCTTTTTCTATTCTTTTAGTTGGGTCTGAGTTCTCATACATGAATCCAGCAAAAGAATAATATATTCAGACTTCATAGTCAATTTCATTCCTAATTAATTATTCTGGATTTTCATCTCAATAATATTGTGAATTCTAGCTACTTAATTCAGAAAGATTAAGATTACCATGGATAATTTAATCTGAGAATGTAAATTCAATATGAGAGTAAAATATGTGCAAATATCTGATATCCTGCACATTCTGAGTTTGGCCTAATTTAAATTTGAATATTAAAAAGACTCATAATGTTATCTTTTTTATTGTAAACAAATGGGATACATGTTGTTTCTCTGTTTGTATATGGAGTAAAGGCATACCATTTGTGTAATCATAAATTTACATAGGGTAATGTTATTTGATTCATTCTGTTATTTTTTACTTCCCCCCACTCCTCCCACCCCTCTTTTCCCTCCATACAGTCCTTCCTTACTCCATTCTTGCCACCCTCCCTAACCCTAAACCTAACACTAAACCTTCCCACCCCCCATTATGTATCATCATCCGCTTATCAGGGAGATCATTCATTCTTTGGTTTTATGAGATTATCTTATCTCACTTAGCATGATATTCTCCCATTTCATCCATTTGCCTTCAAATGCCATAATTTTATCATTCTTTATGGTGGAGTAATATTCCATTGTATATATATATACCACAGTTTCTTTATCCATTCATCAATTGAAGGACATCTAGGTTGGTTCAACAATCTGGCTATTGTTAATTGAGAAGTTATGAATATTGATGTGGCTGTATCTCTGTAGTATGCTGATTTTAAGTTCTTTGGGTATAGGCCAAGGAGTGGGATAGCTGGGTCAAATGGTGGGTCCATTCCAATCTTTCTGAGGAATCTCCATACTGCTTTCCAGAGCAGCTTCACTAATTTGCAACTGCCACCAGCAATGTATGAGTGTACCTTTTTCCCCACATCCTTGCCAACACCTATTGTTGCTTGTGTTCTTGATAATCGCCATTCTAATTGGGGTGAGATAGAATCTTAGGGTAGTTTTGATTTGCATTTCTCTTATTACTAGAAATGTTGAACATTTTTTCATATATCTGTTGATTGCTTGTACATCTTCTTCTGTGAAGTGTCTGTTCATTTCCTTAGCCCATTTGTTGATTGGATTATTTGTATTCTTGGTGTAGAGCTTTTTGAGTTCTTTATAGATTCTGGAAATTAGTGCTCTATCTGAAGTATGAGTGGCAAAGATTTTTTCCCACTCTGTAGGCTCTCTCTTCACATTACTGATAGTTTCATTTGCTGAGAGAAAGCTTTTTTAGTTTGAATCTATCCCAGTTGTTGATTCTCACTTTTATTTCTTCTGCTACGGAAGTCCTGTTAAGGAAATCTGATCCTAAGCTGACCTGTTGAAGATTTGGACCTACTTTTTCTTCTATAAGATGCAGGGTCTCTGGTCTGATTCTGAGGTCCTTGATCCATTTTGAGTTGAGTTTTGTGCAGGGTGAGAGATAGGGGTTTAATTTCATTCTGTTGCATATGGATTTCCAGTTTTCCCAGCACCATTTGTTGAAGAGGCTATCTTTTCTCCATTGCACATTTTTGGCACCTTTGTCTAGTATGAGAAACCCATAATGTAATCTTATAGAAGTTTCATTTGATTGCGTGCTATCATGGGATCTTAAACTCAGATCTTCCACCATTATAATTATTTTTTCATTAAAATTGTTAGATGGTGTACCTTTGGACTAAGTAGTAGGCTGAGGGAAATCTTGCATTGAGAAAATACCATATTTAACTTTTTAAAATGATTTTCATTTCAGGTGATTGTAGAATTATTTAATAATCAATTAAGCTCCAAACTAGGGCCACTGTGTGAAAAATAACCTAAAATCAGTAATACACTTTATAGAAGATTCAATAGTTTAGAATTAAGTAGCTTTGTCCTCCAGGTAAGTGTTAGAAGAAGTCAGAGATGTAAAATACTGAAATTTAGAAAGGTATGAAATCTTATCAGGTAGTGAGATTGCAACTGGGTGTTATTTAGATGTCTTGAAAGAGAGAAGATATTTAAGTTGAGGAGAGCTGGTTTCTCAAAATAATGAACAGGATCTGATTATAATTGGACAGCTGACCAATAATTGAAGCTGCAAAGCTCCCATTACTATTTGTTGGTCTCAAAGCAAGGACACTATTTTCTTGTGATCAAGCACACAGGTTCTAATTTACATAGAAATTATAACTCTGTTACTGTAGTTGTGTGAAATGGGAATTCACTTAATTTTCCTGTTCCATAGCTTCCCAATCAGAAAATAGAAGGAAATGAGGGCACTTGCTACATATGAGACTAAAAAGGTATACAGAGATCAAATCAAAACAAAAATGAAAGCAAAATAAAAATGTATGAGCACTGAGCCTGTCGTAAATGTGAAATACCTGCCATAAACAACTTAAAGGTAGAAAAGTTTATTTTGGCTCTTGCTTTTAGAGGTTTTAGTTCATGGAGGGATGGTTGCATTGCTCAGGGCCTGAGGTGAAACATTTCACCATGGCCTGGCAGGGAAAAGCTGCTCAGTTCTTGGTAGCCAGGAAGCAGAATGAAGGACAGAGGAAGGAAATGAAAGAAAATACGTATTCTCCAAGGGCAGATCCACAGGAATCCACTTCCTCCAACCATGCCTACAGTTTCCACCACCTCCTAATAGCACATTCAAATTATTCATTCATATGAGATGAGAGCCTTACTGATCCAATAACTTCCCAAAAGCCCCACCCTGGACATTGCTGCATTGGGGCCCGACTCTTCAACTTATGAGCCTTTGATGGACATATTAACTATATGTGAATTAAAAGGAAAAAAAATTAATTTAAATTTTTTTAATAAACTACATTTCAGAATAATTGTGTTGAATGAATGAAGTCAGAGAAGGAAAGAGGTATACTGTATGATTTCATCCACATAAAATCGGGAAAATGCAAACTAATATATATTGAGAGAAAGTACATCAGCAGTTGTCTGGTGGAAAGAAAGAAAAGGAAGAAGAGAATATGAACAGATAACAGGAACCTTTGGGAGGTGATAGATATGTTCATTTTCTTGATAGTTGTGGTGGTTTTATCAGTGTGTACACTTGTGGAAATTTATAAAATTGCACCCTTTAAATATGTGCAGTTCATTGTATGCAATTTTACCCAATACTGTTTTTGCAAGCTCATCAAACTATAAAAATACACTAAATTTAGAATTAGTCTAAAATAATAAATACTGTCATTAATATACATCAATGAAATAAGTATAACATGAACTATAATATGCCTTTTCAAACTGTGCCTTGACATTTTCCTAGAGTTTCTGAAATGCCTCTGCCCCTTGAGAATTTCCATCTAAATAATTAAGCCTACTTAGAGCTACTGACTTAGTTTGCTGACTTCAAAACATATGGGGGGGTGGAAATTTTGGTTCTCTTTAAAAAAATCAACCTTTGAATTCATAAATATCCTATTAGTTAAAAAGTGTCAAGATGCTTATGTGTATATGCACCTAGCAAGGTCAGCTTTGTGAATATTGCCATATTTGGACAGGCCATTATGCTTTCAATGAATTTCTACACTTTTTTCTTTCCTTTGGTACTGGGGATTGGATCAGGGGTTCTTAACCACTGAGCAACATTCCCAACACATTTAAAAAAAAAAAAATATATATATATATATTTTAGAGACAGGGCCTCACTAAATTGCTGAGGCTGGCTTTGAACTCACAATTCTCCTGCCTCAGCCTCCTGAGTTGCTGTGATTACAGGCATGTGCCCCCATGCCCAGCTACACACATTATCTTGCTTGCTCTTCATAAATCTTAATCTCCCATGTCCTCCCAGACTCATTGGTTCCTCAGCATTCTAGCATATGCTCCAGTCTCATAGTCACTACCAGTTGTCTGTGGACTCCACAACTGATATGCCTTAAATTACACCTCCAGCCAAAGTTGCTGCAAGTTTTTGTGTTAAAGCAATTGGAACACACAACTAGAAGCATTATTGAAACTCATCAGAATTTTCATTTATAGATGACTCTGAAGCCCTTTATGGGAATTTAATACTTGCCATCCTACTAAGGAATCAAAAAGGAATTTCGAATGGATGTTCATCAAATCTATCTCTGTCTGACATTCAGAGTGCTATGGAATTAATCCATGTTCTCCTAATAATATTTTTATTCCCACTAATCTATCTTCATGGCATCCATAAGTTCATAATTTTCACCAATGTATTAATTTACCTTAAATTTTATTGTTTTGGCTTTTGGTATTTAATACTATTTATTAAATTCATCAACAGGTAAAAAATATATTTTCATTGAATATATTTCAACCTAGGCAATATGATTCTTATTGAATTATATTTTACAAAGTTGTTTGAAGATGTGGAGTGGAGATTTTAGCCACACGACTTTTAAAAGGTGACTATCCCGTTTTTCACCTATAAGACAATAAACTCTATGACAGCAAAGATGTGCCTGCTTTAATGCCAGAGCCTAGCATACTGTCCAGTATATAAGAATAGCACAGTGATTACGGCAGAAGCATTGAAAGATGGATGAATGTTGGTACATTTACTTCATACCACACACACTAGGCTTCCTGCACTCACAATATTCCTCACAATATTCAATCCCTTTCCCTCTGACTGTGCCAAGACTAGAGAATTTATTCAGTTAGGCATTATGCATGGCATTTTTTAATTTATTTTTATTGTAAACAAATGGGATACATGTTGTTTCTTTTTGTACATGGAGTAACAGCATACCATTTCCGTAATCATACATTCACATAGGGTAATGATATTTGATTCATTCTGTTATATTTTCCATCCCCCCACCCCTCCCACCCCTCTTTTCCCTCTATATAGTCCCTCCTTCCTCCATTCTTGCCCCTGTCCCACCCACCATTATGTGTCATCATTCACTTATCAGCGAGATCATTCGTCCTTTGGTTTTTTGAGATTAGCTTATCTCACTTAGCATGATTCTCCAATTTCATCCATTTGCCCACAAATGCAATAATTTTATTATTCTTTATAGCTGAGTAATATTCCATTGTGTGTGTGTGTATATATATATATATATATATATATATATATATATATATACATACATACATATATATCACAGTTTCTTTATCCATTCATAATTGAAGGACATCTAGGTTGGTTCCCCAATCTGGCTATTGTTAATTGAGTAGTTATGAACATTGATGTGGCTGTATCTCTGTACTATGCTGATTTTAAGTACTTTGGGTATAGGCCAAGGAGCGGGATAGCTGGGTCAAATGATGGGTCCATTCCAAGTTTTCTAAGGAATCTCCACACTGCTTTCCAGAGTGGCTGCACTAATTTGCAACCCCACCAGCAATGTACAAGTGTACCTTTTTCCCCACATTCTCTCCAACAACTACTGTTGCTTGTATTCTTGATAATTGCCATTTTAATGGGGTGAGATGGAATCTTAGTATAGTTTTGATTTGCATTTCTCTTATTATTAAAGATGTTGAACATTTTTTCATATGTTTGTTGATTAGTTGTAGATCTTCTTCTGTGAAGCATCTGTTCATATCCTTAGCTCATTTGTTTATTGGGTTATTTGTATTCTTGGTGTAGAGTTTTTTGAGTTCTTTATATATTCTGGAAATTAGCGCTCTATCTGAAGTATGAGTGGCAAAGATATTCTCCCACTCTGTAGGCTCTCTCTTCGCATTGCTGATATTTTCCTTTGCTGAGAGAAAGCTATTTAGTAATAATATGATCATGTAATAAAAAATCAAATTATTGTTAGCATATATAAACCAATATCCTTTATATATACAAACAATAATAAATTAAAAGATACAATGGTAGGTAAAACTCTGCTAAAAATAAACAAAAATGTTTTCAAAACCTGGAGAAACTTTGGATTACATAGAGGGAAATGACAGGGGATCGGGTGGGAGTGTGAGAGACAGTGGAATGAGACAGATATCATTATCCTATGTACATGTAAGATTACATGAATGATGTGAATATACATCATGTACAGCCATGGAAACAAAAAGTTGTACCCCATTTGTGTACAATGAATCAAAATGTAGTCTGTAAAAACAAAAAATAAATATATAAATAAAATTTAAGAACTACAAATCTGGAATTAAATTTGGCAAGAAGTGTGCAAAGCCTACATGAAATAAACTTTAAAACTTTATCACTGAATATTAATTTATTCTTTTAAATAAGGATTATCTAACAGAAATGTATTAAATTTCTAGTTTGGGTAACTTTTTAAGTTTTGCTAAGAATTTTCATGTACTGTGATCTAAAAGTGCTGTTTGTAAAATCTTTGTAGATCTTTATGTTGCTTTCTTTTTGTATAACATATGACCAATTTTTGTTTCTTCGTGACTGTGCACAGACCCTGATAGAATTGTTACTCTCTATAATTAATATGAAAGTTACAATATATGTCTATTTGATCTGTTTTTACTGACTGAAGTGTTAATGTTTTTATCATTATGTTTCTATTTACATATCATTGTATGTCTGGTCAGATTTACTCTGATAAGTGGTTGCTATATTTTCTGGTGAGTAGATATTCATAATCATTATTTCTCCATCAAGAAATGGGAGCTTTACCCTATCACAGTGATGCATGCCTATAATCTCCGCAGTTCCAGAGACTGAGACAGGAGGACTATAAGTTTGAGACCAGACTCAGCAACTTAGTGAGAGTCTCAAAAACTTAGTGAGACTCTGTCTCTTACAATAAAAAATATAAGGACTGGGGATGTAGCTCAGTGCTAAAGCACTGCTAAGTTAGAGTTCCAGTAATGAAAAGAAAAGAAAAAAAAAAAAAAAAAGAAATGTGAGCTTATTATTAAATCCTTTCATTTTCTTAACATACATTGCTTTATGATTCAAATTCTACTTTATTATCATTGCCACTATCTTTAATTTCTTTAGTTTCAATATGACTGATATATATTTGCTTATCCCTTGATATCTAGTCATTTAAATGATATAGCACAGGTCTTACAGATACCATTTAATTGTCTTTTTTAGCAACTCAACTATTATTTTTTTTTCTATTTTGCTAATTCACTGTGGAATTATGTAGATTGTTACACATTTCCTTTTTTGAAATTTCCTTTTGCAATAAGTTTATATTTTGTGCTTATTTTAAGTTTCATTTCTTATTACCATCAACAGGTATAATTGATTCTCAGACCTACTTACAAAGAAGGGATAAAATATGGAGGCTTGAATCCTCTCTTTCTGGCAATCTATCTTCTGAAAGTGTGAGCTTTAGCCATAAACTGGAGACCTGACCAAATACTTGAAGTTAGTCAGCATGGGACAAGTCCTTGCTTCCTTGACAAGGTGATACTCTGGGCCACATTTGTCCTAGAGCTTTACAATGCCTACTGGAGTCTGTCTGACACTATACTTCCTTTGTAGAATGAATCATCCTTTTGTTCAGAAGATTATTAAATGTACAATAAAACTATAATGAAAATTTAGTACTAATACTAATCAGACTTAATAGGGGTCCCTGGGCACGTGATCCCTCCACAGATTCCTCACAATTAATGCAGTAACCTCTCATAAAGTGTTGGTAAGTGCAGTATTAAGTGGATTCTTAATTTTTAGACAGAATTTTACTTAATTGAATGAACTTCAGTAGCATAGGCACCAAACAATAGGATAAATTTTTTATTAATAGTCAGGAAAAGAAATGCAAATAACATCAAGTGATTAGCTAGTTACTCTCTCCCCCATTATTTAAAGTCTGTCTTCTGCAGTGTAGATTACCTGCCAACATGTCTTTTGAGGATATTTCTCATTTTACTTAAGCAAGATAACTGTAGGAAATCTCTCACAAACTCAACAATATTTCTTGGACCAGCAAAGAATCCTGTCCCAGTCTGTCAGTCTATCTCCCTCTCTCCAATTCCTTTCCTTCTTTCCTTCCTCTCCCCCCTCTCTCTTTGACACATAGATCATTAACACTTCCAAATTTCCCTTTATTGTTCTGTCACCAGATGACAAGCAAACATTCTAGAAACAAACCTAAAAGGCTATTTTCTCTTCTTTTTTCCAGAGAATCTGGGATCTCCAATTTATTCAGATGGTGAATTAAGTCATATTCCTTACCTGGCTGATTTGACAAACTTTATCCAGAACCAATATTCTCCAGACAAGGATTCCAAGATCAAGACTTTGAGTATTGGAAGGTTCCCTTTGTTCTCTTCACCAAGCCACAATATCACCTTATCAAAATCTACCAGTTAGTTTATCCACTTATCATTTATCTATAGGGCATTTAAATGTGTCTCAGTTAGTTTCTGATTATAATTTATTACAAAGTTACATATAATCAGGGGTGTACTTAACATTCCTCCCCAAAATTCCTGTAGTTGTCATAGTAATCACCTGAGTTCATGAAATGAAAGTTATTTTTCTTTAGGTAAATTCATATAAATATCCAAACTTCTGAGAAATTATTTCTGAGATCCTGCCTATTTCTCAACTCCTACCAGCTCACCAGGACAGAAATAGGATGATGAACATTTGAAGACCCAGCTCCATTGCAAGGGAAACAAAGAGTTTACTTACCTATCAGGGTAATGTGCATCTCATTGATACCCTGATATTAGGGTTTGCAGCTCAGAATAGTTTCCATGATCTCAATCTGCTAACAAGTACACTGTGTCATTGCACTAAAATCATAATATAGGAATATTTACAATTGATTTATGTTTTCTGAGAAATCAGAATATAGCAGTTAATGTCTTCATGTATGTATGTGCTCTAAAGTTACTACATTAAGTGGGATTTGTGGGGGATGGGGAGCACTTTATGACTGGCATAACCAGAACCGTCTTGACAACATGACTTTTTAAGTATTCTTTAATAGCCTAAGACTCAGAGATTGTCAGGAGTTCTGTATGTTTGTTAGATACCACTGGAAAATATTAACCCCAACATTTAAAATGTATGAGCTCAAAAGAGGAAGAGAGAGTGCCAAATTTCCTATGAGAGGATTATAATGTACACAGAAATACACACATATTGCTTTACCCAAACTACACAGGGTTATAACTATTACCCACACTCTATATTTATATAGTTTGTGGTAAACCTGATGAATTTTCCTATTAATTTAACTTTTTGGCCCAGAATAATAAATAGATAACACATAATTATAAATATAATACATTATCATTATATATGATATATATGATTTCTGAAATAAGAAATGTTCTCCTAGGAGAGTAGAACTGGTGAACTTTTCTGAGTTTCCCATATTATTTTGTATTTTCTTTCCTTTGCCTAGAAAACAATTTGGACTTTGACATTGTATAGTTTTGAAGTAGGAATAAAACTATCTGAAAACAGTTTTATATAGAGGTAAACAGGTATCTATATATAGATACATTGGGTATTCTTTGTAGCCTTGAGATGGACCAATCTTCAAAATAAAAAATGGAACTGATCTGTTAATTCCTTCTTAACATAATAGTCTTACTAAAATATACATGCCAATGAGGTGATTAAATTACTCATTTGGTTAAGTGTTAACTTATTAATTCTAGGATTTACCAAGCTCTAAATTTATTCACAAAACACTACCTCATTCATGATAGACATTAGAACTCACTGATGAATAATGCTTGGAACTGGCCCTGGAAAAATCAGTTAGTAAATTTGAAAACCAAAAAATAACCCTGTAGACCAAGTTTTTATAGCCTGTATATGTATCCCTATGGCTATCACCTGACTGTTTGTGTGACAGCCATCCTCACCATTCTGTTTTGTGGATACAAAACCTAACTCTGGGCCAGGCACAGTGGTACATGCCTATAATCCCAGTGAACAGGGAGGCTGAAACAGGAGGATCACAAGTTTGAGGTCAACCTCAACAACTGGGTGAGACCATGTCTCAAAATTAAATGTAAAAAGGACTGGGGAGTGTAGCTCAGTGGTAAAGTGTCCCTGGGTTCAAACCCCTGTATCCTTAAAAAAAAAAAAAGCTGACTATTTTCCTAATTGGACAAGAGATAGGGCTTAACTTGAAAGTGTCTCTGTTACCTGAAGCCTATAGCATGGCTTTTTTTCAGGGTCAGTCTATGTTGAACAGTGACTGCCTCACCAGTGCACGGGAAACATTTTCTGGGGGTATATGTTTAAGATGATAAATAGCCAGGTAATTAGCATTGTCAGGAAAAGCAGAAGCAGAAGTTAGCTGGGGTCTGCAGTAGAGGAATTCTGGAGTAGGAGAAATAACCCTGGGATTTTGCAGTGATAGTGAGTACCCAGATGTGTATAATGTCATATTCAATTTATTCAAGATTTTGGAAGCTAATTTTGATAACACATTAATTCTTAAATGTTCACTAACTACAGCCAACTAACCCTAATAAACCTATCCCCAAAATATTTCATCATTACTCAGGTAATAAGGTTTCTTGAAATCCTAAAATTTAACCATTATTTTTAATCATTGCTTTTATCAAACCTTAAAGGTAGCCTTATGTAGAACAAATCACAGCCTTCTGGTATATGATTATCTTTCTGGTTTTTAAATACAAGTATCCATAATTTCATCTCTATACCATATATGATAGTTTTGACATTTGATAATATATAAATGATAAATGTAATCAAATTCTATATTTCTATGATTTGAGGTTTTCCTCCTACAAAATATTGCATTCCTAAGACTTGTTTTAGTCAACATTTTTGCTGCTGTGACTAAAGGACCAACCCAGAATAACTGTAGAGGAGGAATGGTTTATTTGAAGGTTCACGGTTTCAGAGGCCTTAATCCAAGATAGCAGGCTCCACTCCTCAGGGTTCAAGGTGAGGCAGAACATCACAGTGGAGAGAAGCAGCTCAGGTCATGAACAGAGAGAGATTCTACTTGCCAGATAGAAAATATATACCCCATAACCACACCCCAAGTGAACCACTTCCTCCAGTCACATCCTACCAGCCTTCAGTTATCACTCACTTAATCCCTGTAGGGGATTAAATCACTGATTGGGTTAAGGCTCTCACAACCCAATCATTTCTTCTCTGAACCATCTTGCATTGTCTCACATGTGAGCTTTTGGGGAACACCACATCTATACCATAACAAGACTCATTAATACTATTGCATGACATTTCATTTCAATTTCACTGTTGCACAGAGTTCCATTTTGTAAATGCTATTTATCTCTGATGTAAACTATATTATACAACTTTTATTATAAAACTTCATTTATCCTTTGTTGCTTCTTTAATAATTGCTCAAAATTTGTAATAAGCACCAAAAATGATTGTGAGGGTGCCACATCACTATGAACATTGAGTTCATAGCCCATAAAGGAAGCAGCAATATTCCTAAAACATTTCTGTTCCAGTTATAATTAACTTCAATAAGTCAAATGAATTTATTTTAGTTAAATTACATATTACATTTTCTCTTGTCCAAGACTATCAAGGGTATTTGGAATTCTTATTTGGATATTTACCATATTTTTCTGTACTTTGATTTGTACATTGCATTTGTGACTCTCTAAACCATTATTGATGTGGTCAGGAAAGGATAGATCTTGAAACCCTGAAACAAGTGTTTAGGAACATCAACTGTTTAACTAGTATCATGTGATTAGTGATTGAACTCTATTCTATTCTAACTGCTTTCTATCCAGTCCCTGTTATCATCAAGGCAGTTGAGGACTATGACAAATGCTTCATTGGAATTCAGCTCTTTCTATTGAATCCTTGTCATAAAGAGTTGATTAGTCTGTCAGAGAAAAAAATTAAGATTGGCTGAAAATAACTTGTTCTATGTGAAACCTGCTGAATTTAATATCAATTATACCATTTCTAAAGTGCAGCATTTAGCACTCAAATGTCATGGGGCAGATGAGCATTTACTTCAAGACTCAAAAGTCTTCTCTTTTAACATTTCAAAGCATATTATGCAAACTGATGACTATTCTGCCCAGTTGCAAGGCTTCTCATGAACTTTTCTTATTCTCCTCTGTAATAATAATTGCCCATTATCCATAAAGTACTGGAGCAGTACGGGGCTCTGTCTACTGTATAATTCAGTGGTTTTCTATGTTTCTTTTGGGGGTACCAGCAGGTGTCTAGGGGAGCTTACCCACCGAGTTTCAATCATGTCCATCCACATTTAGATCAAGAGGTCTCAGACTTGAATATTTCTGGCATTTGTTTTTTGGTACAGGGGATTGAACTCTACTTCTAATCTGTATCCCCAATTCTTTTTATTTCTTATTTTGAGACAGTTTCTTACTACATTACTGAGAGTCTCACTAAGTTGCTGAGGCTGACCTCTTACTAGTGTGTCTCCTGCCTCAGTCTCCCTAGTCACTGGGATTACAGGCATGCACCACTTGGCTCAGACTTTGGTTTATAATTTGGATTTCTTTTGAGATATTTTTAAGTCTTTGCTACCAAAATACTTGTAAAATCCCCCAACCTGATCTCCTGCAGTTTTCTTCCCTTCATAATTTTAATAATAAAAAGTGCCATTTCATCCATGATGACACCATACTTGTTTCCCAATCAGATTGCTAACATTTGGGAAAAGTGCTTGACACTGCCTGAATTCTTAGCTTGTCTTTGAACTTTTGAATGGGATAAAGTAAATGTAGTAGAGGTAGTAGTCACACTAGAGGACTAAACCATAGCATACAGAACTTTTGTATACGTGAAGTATGAAAGTTCAGTAAACATGAGTGTACTGTAATGAAGATGAATGACACATTATCACATCACCTCAATAGAACAATGTTCAAAGGTGTAAGATGTTTTAAAGATTGTTAAGACAGAAATTCTGAGAAGCCACATCCTCCCATCTTCTTTGTTTCCTGTTGGTTTCTGGTTACCATGTTATTTATTCTCTTAACAATTCCTGTTGTCTTTTAAAATTGCTACCACTGATTTTTCACTTGGGAGTCACTGGTTATGAATGGACCATATCTATTATCTACATGAAACCTCTTTACATCTGGAAGGACATTTATTGATAATCATTGCAAAGAAACAGATAAGGTAAGGTGCTTTGGAGACTCCTGCTGTATAATCAACATCACTATATTTAGAAATGTAGAATAATTATTACACTCTTGTCTGTGGGACAAGAATTTGAGAGAGAACAGAATAGACAGATTGCCTCTGTTCCACAATACTGAAGTTTCATCTGTGAAAATCAAAGGCCAGTTTCATTAGAATCATCTAGGGATGTCTTCACTCACAGAGCTGACAGTTGGTTCAAGATGACAACTGAGGTCTCATTTGGGTTGTTGGTCAAATTCTCTGCGTGACACCTTTACATGCGATTTTTCCCCCTGAGATAGTTTAGAGGTTTCTTTATAGTGAAATGGTTGGTTATCAAAAGCAAGCATCCTCCCCCTGACAAAATGGGCAAAGTATATGATATATTACTAATCTTGTCTCAGAATTCATGTAGTGTCACTTCTTCTATATTGTACAGATTAAGAAAATCGAAAGTGTTCACTAAGAACACAGATAACCATCTTGGGAAAATGTATCTGCCACAGCCCACTTCTGATTACTGCGTTTTTTACCCCTTCCAAATGAAAACTACATTATTGCTCTATCGGGACTCTCATATCTTGCCATTATGGCATTAGATCCAAGTCTGGGAACTCATAACTTAAATTAGGTTCAGGTAGAGAAGAAACTCCTTATTCTGTTCTTCTGTATCTAAAAATCTGACAATACAAGTCATGTATCTTCACATATGCAGCATACCGTGGCAGAGAGGACTATAATAACTGCTAAAGTCACTTTCTTTTAAAGTTGGAAAACAGAAGGAGCATAGCAATTTCCTGTTTATCACAATTCTGAAATCCAACTGAACAATATAACATTTCTGTCATATTTAATATAAATTTATAAGATATACTGTAGTTTTATTAGAGAGCTATTTGCAATGTACTACACTGCAGAAAGCCATACCCATAAGTCTATACTAGATAAGCCTTTACTTGCCTGGGTTTTTGTATTAGACTATAATACATTAAGAGTGGTAGATATCCTATTGCATAAAGAAACTTTGTAAGGCTCTGTGATTGAATATTTGCAATATTAATATGCTTAATATTACTTGATATTCTTATAGAGCATTTTGTCTGAACAATCCAATGAGACAACACTACGGATCATTCTGAGGTTATAAACACATAATCTTGCATTGCTTCCATGGATATACTTTTAGTCCTGAGACATTTCCCTAATCTAAGAATCATTTTCTATTCAGAAAAGGTAAAAAATAAGAAAGAATTTATTTTCAAAGATAGATGATTTTGGGTTATATATTTAGCAGATTGTCCTACAAGTCATTCTATCTTCTTTTATTATAGGCAACCACATTAAGCCAAGCATTACTTGGAATATTCTGACTTAAAATCTTTTTTGGCTTAATTAGCCAATGTGAAGGATATATTTTACATTTGCACATAACTGCAGGAAAGACTGCTGCTGAGCTCTTCATGACTACATGACAAGAATCTCTTTTCCTTTAAGCTACAAAAAAAGTATTTTTCTCGCTTTTCTTTTAGTGCTTACTCATAATGTCCTTGAGGATCTTCAGGCTTTCATTGAGCAAGCACAAAGCCCTTGAGCTTCCTCCTATCATGTGGCAAAGCTGATGCCACATGTCTTGGCTGATGTTTGTTTTGTTTTTCACAGTAATCTCCTTCTTACAGGTACCAAAATGTCATATTTCTAACTATAACAAATAACTGCAAAAATTACTGTCTCAAATAAATATATATATATAACTGTGTGTATATAATATATATTATATAATACATAAATATGTATATATATTTATGGAGTTTTTACTTTTCCTAGTCTCATTCCTCCAGGCATCATTTTTGAGGTAACATTAAAAAATAACAGCTGAGTACAGTAATGCATGCCTGTAATCCCAGTAGCTTGGGAAGCTGAGGCAGGAGGATTGTAAGTTCAAAGCCAGCCTCAGCACATTAGCAAGGTCCTCAGCAACATAGCAAGACCATGTCTCAAAATTAATAAAAAACAAAAAGGACTAAGGATGGGGCTCAGTGGTTAAGTGTGTCTGGGTTTAATCCTGGTACCAAAAACCAACCAACCAACAACCTACCTTCAGAGTAAAACCAAATACCTCTTCTTCAAAGGATGGAGCAGCACTCCATGAAATTATGTACCCCATTTGTGTATAATGAATCAAAATGCAGTCTGTGAAAAATAAAAAAAAAAAAATTTAAAAACTCATATCTTTACATGAGATCTGCATTGAAATCTCTATGTGTGATGGATGTTTCTCTACATGTACACTCCTCAAGTGTATCTACTTAAATTTTCAGTTGGTATTCCTTTACCACCTCATTCTGCAGTTACTCACTTTAAGTAACAAATGTTAATGCTGCTGAAGGTAGTTAGAGAAAAATCTAGTTTGGTATGTTTACAGTTGTGTTCATCTAAAACTAGGTGTCCTGGAAGGCCCCTCAGGGCAGGAGAAACTGCACCAGGAAGGCTGGGGGAAGCTCACCCTGCTCAGTCAAATCTGCGCTGTTTTGAAACATTTCTTACAATAAACCTCTTTGTGAAATTTTTCTTGAAAGGGGATTTCATTTGTTTAAAATAAACAATAAAAATCTACTGAATTCAAGCTATTTATTTACAAGTGGGGAACTTTATAAAAAATCTGACAGAAATCTCAGTTTGGCAGAATTTGAGTCTTTGAACTTTACTGCTATACCATGTCCAAAGAAACCAGACAAGAAGCAACAGCAAACCAACAAATCCCATGAAATAGAATGCTTATGCTGGAAAATTCACTGATGTTAGGAGGAGAGAGCTCCATTTGATAATTACATTGCTGTGAGTTCAGGCACTACACAATTTACTTCTTGTCCAATACACGGATAATCTTTCAGTCTACATTTGATTTATGACGAGAGAAAAGAGTAGATCTCACAAAAGTATCATTTCGGCAAAGATCAAAGTTCTTTTTCAGAAACAATTAATGAAAACTAAAAGAGTAGAGGAAGAGGATGGGGGAGGGGAGAAACTGGGGTTTAAAATTGATCAGTTGTAGTATATGCATGTATAAATATGCACATTGTAATCCACTATTCAGTATAATTATTTTTCACCAAAAACTTTAAAAAATGAGAAAATGTTTACATTGTGACTACAAAATGAGTCTTAGTTATTACTACAAATATGGGGAGAGAAATTATAAATTAGCTGCAGAGAAAGTTTTCAGATTTAGTTTACTTGAGATAATATCCCTAAGATTAGAACTCCCAGTCAATCTCACCAGGGTCCTAGAACTGTCATTCCTCAGGGACCACAAGGCTTCTGTGGATGGAAGAATGGAGATCCTCTTTAAATGCCTAATTGGAGAAAAATTACAAATGTAAAAATTAAAGCAAACACACCACAGCTTGTATTTTTGGAACAATTGTTTAAAAATAAAATACTAGAAAAATGATTTAAGAAAATATTTCCATCACAATTTTGCACAAGTTCATAGATTAATGACTTTGTGTGTGTGTGTGTGTGTGTGTGTGTGTGTGTGTGTGTGTGTGTGTGTGTGTGTTGCTGAGAATTGAGTCCAGGACCTTGAGCTCACAAGGCAAGCACTCTACCAAGTGAGCTATATCCCCAGCCCTTGGTAATGACTTATTACATGATTTCTAAAAATCTTTTAAATAGTGCTTGCTTAAACTTTAGAAGGCTTGTACTTTGTATCAATACTTTAGGAAGACATAATGGAATTATAGGATGTTCTCATTGAAAAAATGTGGTTTCCATCCAAATGGTATGAATTATTAACTTGTTTAGAGCAGACCATTTTATTATTCCTTCTTGTTACTCCCATAATTCTTAACACAGTATAGTATGAAAATATATACTCAATCCAGCAGATATAAGTGTACATATGTGTATATACATGTATTTCACATGCAATGCATATTGAAGTGTGGAAAGTACATATATATGTAGACAAATAAATATTCCTTTTTCCTTTTCTCTAAAGAAATGTATCAGTCTTGGGGCTTTATAGCTTTCCTGAGTTTAATATAAGCAAATGAGATAATTAAGGATAATAGGATTACCTCAATTACCTAGTTGAGTTAATAAATCTATTAGAAAGTTTGTGCTCAAAGGGCATAAGACACTTTTTTTTTGCATTTTAAAAATATATGGAATCTATAAGAACTCAGGGGAAGGGTCCTTCCCTCCAAGACTTTGTAACCTCTAGGAAATTTTTGATAAATTGTGAAAAGCTAATAGTGCTAAAAACCCACTACAGTGGTTTGCAAGGTGCTTCACATTGAGTCACTTGAGAATCTTTAAAAGAAACTGGGGCCTAGTAGTCATTCCCATTCTCATGTCATCATATGGGATGTGACTTGAACAACTAGGCAGTTATCTAGTCATCTAGTCATAGATACTTTGAAGACTTTACTACAGGCTCTTCAATATATTATGGATACTCTTTCCTAAGGAATTCCAGATTCTGTGTTATTACCAAAAACTTCTGTCAAAGTGTTAAAATGGAGACTTCCCTATTTGATATTCAAACTTGACTCCCAGGCACTTTTAGCTGCAAGCAATTCATAGGAATCAATTCAATGAGATCCTTCCCTGAACTTTGGAAATTAGAAACAGCAACTTAATCTATCCACTTCAGTTTAGAATTGAAATCAGCTCATGACAGTCCTGCAACCCTTGCTGCAGACCAGGAACATGTGAAAAGCCTCTGAGCACATTCCAGTGCAGTGGTGCTCAGACTCTGCTGTACATTAAAGGCTCCTGAGAAAACTTTACACCCACACATCAAAACAAGGATAGGAGCCAGGCCTCAGTAGTTTCCATGACTGTCAGCGACCCCAATATTTGACAAAATTTGAAAATAGATTTTATCTAATGCCAGAGTCTCACATGCGGAGGTTCTGAGGCATAGTCTGAGCATCAGTAGTTTTACCAGTTCACCAGGGAATCTGCAGGTGCACACAAGATATAAAACTACTGACTCAGAGTAGTCACTCACACATGGTCACTCACTGGGATCACCCAAATATAGAGATCTAAAAACCTGACTTTAAAGTTTAAGAATCATTAACTAAAGGTGCTGTTTGTCCAAATATCACTCAGGGGCTATTATCTGGTCTGGTCCCTGTCCTCAAAGAAATTGTAATCTCTAGGAAATTTTTGACAAATTTTGACACAAATTACAGTGGCTTTGTGTTTATACTAAGTTTAACTCTGTACAGTATGGGCACAGAAGTCTTCATTTAAACAGACTCCAAATAAGTTTATGATCCTGAATGCAAGGGCAATTTTCTCCCCTCTAGAGTAATTTGATGGCAATGGGGCTGTTGTTCAGTAGCAGAGTACTCGCCTGGCATGTGTGCGGCACTGGGTTCAATTCTTAGCACCACATAAAAATAAACAAATAAAATAAAGGCATGCTGTCCATCTAAAACTACAAAATTTTTTTTTCTTTTTAAAAAGAGTAATTTGGCAATGTCTGGAGAATTTTCAGTTGTTATACTGGGATGGGTCTGACTGGGGTTTGGAGTATAGAATCAGGGTTACTGTTAAATTTCCTACAATAACAGTGTAGTCATCAAGACTGTGCAAATTTATGTGATCCAAAATATCAATAGTACTGAGGTTGAGAAATCTTCTTCTAGAGTACAGGTTCTCAAAGTTTAAAATGCAGTATTGCCTGGATTTTTTATTAAAATACTCCAGGATTTCTGGGACTCACCTCTCAGAAATTTTGACCAAAGAATCTGCACCTTACAAGTTTGCTTTAAGCTGATATTGCTGGTCTTACTGCATTTTGAGAAATATTGATCTACAGATTGCCTCACAATTTTCATCAAATACCTGACTCTACCTTCCCCAAAATGAAGTTTATCCAGAGGTAAAAAATGTTAATTAGCATTAGAATGATACTGAGAACTTGAAAACACTCATGCCCAGAGGACTTTTCAGAGTACGATAATCTTGCCATCTTTTTGATCAGCATCAGTATTCAACTAAGGGATCATGATTTTAATTTGAATACTTCATTCAGCTCAATATAACATTTGTAACTGTATTTACTTGTTCAGCAGGTGATTCTTGGTGCAAGTCTGCTAAGGACCCTTCTTTGATTCGTTTGTTTTTAATTTCTACAGTTTAGATTTTTTTTTCAAAAATGAATTAATCCCCCTAGCCAAAGAGGTAAAAGATCTCTACAATGAAAACTACAAAACATTGAAGAAAAAAATTGAGGAAGAACTTAGAAGATGGAAAGATCTCCCATGTTCTTGGATAGGCAGAATTAATATTGTCAAAAATGACCATACTACCAAAAGTGCTATGCAGATTCAATGCAATTCCAATGAAAATCCCAATGATGTACCTTACAGAAATAGAGCAAGCAATCATGAAATTCATCTGGAAGAATAAGAAACCCAGAATAGCTAAAGCAATCCTTAGCAGGAAGAATAAAACAGGGGGTATCGCAATACCACAACTTCAACTATACTACAAAGCAATAGTAACAAAAATGGCATGGTATTGGCAACAAAATAGACAGGTAGATCAATGGTACAGAATACAGGACTTGGACACAAACCCAAATAAATACAATTTTCTCAGACTAGACAAAGGTGCCAAAAATATGCAATGGAGAAAAGATACCCTCTTCAACAAATGGTGCTGGGAAAACGAAATCCATATGTAACAGAATGAAACTAAACCCCTATCTCCCACCCTGCAGAAAACTCAACTCAAAATGGATCAAGGACCTTGAAATCAGACCCAGAGACCCTGCAGCTTATAAAAGAAAAAGTAGGTCCAAATCTTCAACTCGTTGGCTTAGGATCAGACTTCCTAAACAGGAATTCCATAGCACAAGAAATAAAGACAAGAATGAATAACTGGAACAGATTCAAACTAAAAAGCTTTCTCTCAGCAAAGGAAACTATCAGCAATGTGAAGAGAGAACCTACAGAGTGGGAGAATATCTTTGCCACTCATACTTCAGATAGAGCACTAATTTCCAGAATCTATAAAGAACTCAAAAAACTCTACACCAAGAATGCAAATAATCCAATCAATGAATGTGCTAAGGAAATGAACAGACACTTCACAGAAGAAGATGTACATGCAATCAACAAATTATGAAAAAATGTTCACCATTTTCAGTAATAAGAGAAATGCAAATCAAAACTATACTAAGATTCCATCTCACCCCAATCAGAATGGCAATTATCAAGAATACAAGCAACAATAGTTGTTGGAGAGAATGTGGGGGAAAAGGTACACTCATACATTGCTGGTGGGTTGCAAATTAGTGCAGCCACTCTGGAAAGCAGTGTGGAGATTGCTTAGAAACTTGGAATGGGATCCAAGATGGTGGACTAGAAGGTGACTGCATCTCCTGTTGCTTCAGAAGCCAGGATTCAAGAAGGGGAGGCATTGAGAGACTCAGACTAAAATAGAGCCACGGGGTGAGTCTCCGCCACCGGGTGAAGCTCGTCCTGGGAGGCAGGCCCAGATAGGGGTGGCTTATCAGAGTGGGGCAGGTCAGCTAGAGTCTTCCCCAGGTAGCCCTGCTCACTCCGACGGTAGGCTCCTCCACACGGTCAGCTTCTTCAGCTTCTCAGAGCAGGCCCCCCAGTGAGAACCTTTCTGCACAGAACCAGCTCTGAGTGCCGGAGCCAGCGCAGTGAGCTCCGGCCCACAGGCAGATTCAGGGACCAGGACAGGGCAGCCAGGGACTTCCCCAAGCAGCCTGGCTCCCTCCAGCAGGAGACGCCTTTCAAGGCTAGCTTCTCAGAGCAGACTGCCCAGTGAGAGCTTTTCTACACAGAGCCAGCCACAAGTCCCCGAGCCAGTGGAGAGCTCCAACCCGCAGTCAGCCTCTGATACCAGGGGAGGGCAGCCAAAGACTTCTCCAGGCAGCCCTGCCCCCTCTGGCCGCAGGCTCTTTCCATGGGGCAATCCAAGAGGGCGGACTAGAGGGTGACTGCATCTCCAGTCACTCCAGAAACCAGGATTCAAGAAGGGGAGGCATTGAGAGACTCGGACTGATAGAGCCACAGGGTGAGTCTCCCCCACCGGGTGAAGCTCGGCCTGGGAGGCAGGCCCGGATATGGGCGGCGTATCAGAGTGGGGCAAGTCACCTAGAGTCTTCCCCAGGTAGCCCTGCTCACACTGGCAATGGGCTCCACCCACAGGGCCAGCTTCTCGGAGCAGGTCCCCCCAGTGAGAGCCTTTCCACACAGAGCCAGCTCCAAGGCCTGGAACCAGTAATGGGCTAGGGGCAGCTTTCTTTGGAAGCACTGCACTATCAAGTTCCTCCAAGACTTCAGGCTACTGAAGGCTGGGAGGTGATACACTGGAAATCTACAGGGCACTATAAGGCAAAGAGGAAATCTGCAATATCTCAGAGTCCCACTGACATCTGACCAATATGAGAAAACAAGGGAAGAAAATGTCCCAAACAAACCTAGATACTATATCAATAAACCTCAATGACAACACAGCAGAAGAAATGTCACAAAGGGAGTTCAGAATGTACATAATTCAAACAATCAGGGAAGCAAACAATGAGATGAAAGAGCAAATGCAGGCATTGAAGTAGGAGATGAAAGAGCAAATGCAGGCATTAAAGGACCACACCAATCAACAGTTGAAAGAGCAAATATGGGAAGCAAGAGATCATTTCAATAGAGTTAGAGATACTGAAGATAAAAACCAAACAGAAATCCTTCAAATGAAGGAAACAATAAACCAAGTTAAAAACTTCTTAGAAACCATAACCAATAGGATAGAACACCTGGAAGACAGAACATCAGATATTGAGGACAAAATATTTAATCTTGAAAACAAAGTTGATCAAACAGAGATGATGGTAAGAAATCATGAACAGAATCTACAAGAATTGTGGGATATCATGAAAAGGCCAAATTTAAGAATTATTGGGATTCAGGAAGGCTTAGAGAAATAAACCAAAGGAATGAACAATCTATTCAATGAAATAATATCAGAAAATTCCCCAAATCTGAAGAATGAAATGAAAAACCAAGTACAAGAGGCTTATAGGACTCCAAATATACAAAATTACAACAGACGCACAACAAGGCACATTATTATGAAAATACCTAACATACAAAATAAAGACAGAATTTTAAGGGCCGTGAGAGAAAAGAATCAAATTACATTCAGAGGGAAACCATTAAGAATATCAGCACATTTTTCAATACAGACCCTAAAAGCTAGAAGGGCCTGGAACAACATTTACCAAGCCCTGAAACAATATGGATGCCAACCCAGAATCTTATACCCAACAAAACTTACTTTCAGATTTGACAATGAAATAAAATCTTTCCATGATAAATAAAAGCTAAAGGAATGTACAGAAAGAAAGCTGGCATTACAGAACATTCTCAGCAAAATATTCCATGAGGAAGAGATGAAAAACAACGATGCAAATCAGCAACAGGAGGAACTAGCCTAAAGGAATAGCCAAATAAAGGAGAACACAAATCATGTCAAAAAACAAAAATGAGTCAAATGACTGGGAATACAAATCATATCACAATAATAACCCTGAATGTTAATGGCCTGAACTCATCAAACAAAAGACATAGATGGCAGATTGGATTACAAAGACAAATCCAACAACATGCTGCCTGCAAGAGACTCATCTCATAGAAAGAGATACCCATAGACTAAAGGTGAAACGATGGGAAAAAACATACCATGCACACCGACACAGCAAAAAAGCTGGAGTGTCCATCCTCATTTCAGATAATGTGGACTTCAAGCCAAAACTAGTCAGAAGGGATAAAGAAGGACATTACATACTGCTTAAGGGAAGCATAAATCAACAAGACATAACAATCATAAATAACTATGCCCCAAACATTGGCTCATCCATGTACGTCAAACAAATCCTTCTCAATTCCAGAAATCAAACAGACCACAACACAATAATACTAGGCGATTTTAACACACCTCTCACACCACTGGATAGATCATCCAAACAAAAATCGAATAAGGAAACCGTAGATCTCAATAACACAATCAACAACTTAGACTTAACTGACTTATATAGAATATACCATCCAACAAAGAATGAATACACTTTCTTCTCAGCAGCACATGGATCCTTCTCTAAAATAAACCATATTTTATGCCACAAAGCTACTGTTAGCAAATACAAGAAGATAGAGATACTACCTTGTACTCTATCAGCTCATAATGCATTGAAATTAAAAGAAATAAATGACAGAATAAAAAACAGAAACTTCTCCAAAACCTGGAGATTAAATAATACACTATTATATGATGAATGGATAACAGAAGACATCAGGAGGGAAATTTAAAAATTCTTAGAAGTAAATGAGAACAAAGACACATCATATCAAAACCTCTGGGACACTATGAAAGCAGTACTTAGAGGAAGATTTATTTCATGGGGCGCATTCAACAAAAGTAGAAATCAACAAATAAACGACTTAACACTACACCTCAAAGCCCTAGAAAAAGAAGAGCAGACCAACACCAAAAGTAGTACAAGACAGGAAATAGTTAAAATCAGAGCCAAAATCAATGAAATTGAAAGAAAAGAAACAATTGGAAAAATTAACAAAATAAATAGCTGGTTCTTTGAAAAAATAAACAAAATTGATAAACCCTTAGCCATACTAACAAAGAGAAAGAGGGAGAAAACTCAAATTACTAAATTTCAGAATGAACAAGGAAATATCACAACAGACAAGAGTGAAATACAAAACATAATTAGAAGCTATTTTGAAAATCTATACTCCAATAAAACAGAAAACCTCAAAGACATCAACAAGTTTCTATAGACATACGACGTACCATATCAACAGACTTAAAGAATTACATGATTATTTCAATAGATGCAGAAAAAGCATTCGATAAAATACAGCATCCCTTCATGCTCAAAACACTAGAAAAAAGTGGGGTAGTGGGAACATTCCTTAACATTGTAAAGGCCATCTACGCTAAGCCCATGGCCAATATCATTCTAAATTGTGAAAAACTGAAAGCATTCTCCCTAAAACTTGGAACAAGGCAGGAATGACCTCTTTCACCACTTCTATTCAACATCATCCTTGAGACTCTAGCCAGAGCAATTAGACAAACCAAAGAAATTAAAGGGATACGAATTGGAAAAGAAGAACTCAAACTATCCCTGTTCGCTGATGACATGATTACATATTTCGAGGAACCTGGAAATTCCACCAGAAAACGTTTAGAACTCATAAGTGAATTCAGTAAAGTAGCAGGTTACAAGATCAATGCTCATAAATCCAATGCATTTTTATACATAAGTGATGAATCTTCAGAAAGAGAAATTAGGAAAACTACCCCATTCACAATAGCCTCAAAAACAATAAAATACTTGGTAATCAATCTCACAAAAGAGGTGAAAGACCTCTACAATTAGAACTACAGAACATTAAAGAAAGAAAGTAAAGAAAACGTTAGAAGATGGAAAGATCTCCCATGTTCTTCGATAGGCAGAAATAATATTGTCAAAAATGACCATACTACCAAAAGTGCTATGCAGATTCAATGCAATTCCAATTAAAATCCCAATGATATACCTTACAGAAATAGAGCAAGCAATTTTGAAATTCATCTGGAAGAATAAAAAACCCAGAATAGATCATGCAATCCTCAGTAGAAAGAGCGAAGCAGGGGGTATCACAATACCAGATCTTCAAATGTACTACAAAGTAATAGTAAGAAAAATGGCATGGTATTGGTAGCAAAATATAGATCAATGGTACAGAATAGAGGACATTGACATGAACCCAAATAAATACAATCTTCTCATACTAGACAAAGGTGCCAAAAATATACAATGGAGAAAAGATACCCTCTTCAAGAAATGGTACTGGAAAAACTGAAAAACCATAGGCAACAGAATGAAATTAAACCCCTATCTCTCACCCTGCACAAAACTCAACTCAAAATGGATCAAGGACCTCAGAATCAGACCAGAGACCCTGCATCTTATAGAAGAAAAAGTAGGTCCAAATCTTCAACATGTCGGCTTAGGATCAGACTTGCTTAACAGGACTTCCATAGCAAGAAATAAAAGCAAGAATCAACAACTGTGATAGATTCAAACTAAAAAGCTTTCTCTCAGCAAAGGAAACTATCAGTAATGTGATGAGAGAGCCTACAGAGTGGGAAAAAATCTTTGCCACTCATACTTCAGATAGAGCACTAATTTCCAGAATCTATAAAGAACTCAAAAAGCTCTACACCAAGAATACAAATAATCCAATCATCAAATGGGCTAAGGAAATGAACAGACAATTCTCAGAAGAAGATGTACAAGCAATCAACAGATATATGAAAAAATGTTCAACATCTCTAGTAATAAGAGAAATGCAAATCAAAACTACCCTAAAATTTCATCTCACCCCAATTAGAATGGTGATTATCATGAACACAAGCAACAATAGGTGCTGATGAGGATGTGGGGAAAAAGGTACACTCATACATTGCTGGTGGGGTTGCAAATTAGTGCAGCTGCTCTGGAAAGCAGTACGGAGATTCCTCAGAAAGCTTGGAATGGGACCACCATTTGACCCAGCTATCCCACTCCTTGGCCTATACCCAAAGGATTTAAAATCAGCATACTACAGAGAGAACAGTCACATCGATGTTCGTTGCTGCTTAATTCACCATAGCCAGATTGTGGAACCAACCTAGATGCCCTTCAGTTGATGAATGAATAAAGAAACTGTGGCTATATATACAATGGAATATTACTCCACCATGAAGAATGATAAAATTATGGCATTTGCAGGCAAAGTGAGATAAGCCAATCTCAAAAAACTAAAGGACGAATGATCTCGCTGATAAGCGCATGAGGACATATAATGCCGGGTGGGAGGGGTAAGTGTTAGGGTTAGGTTTAGGGTTAGGGATAAGGAGGGTGGTAAGAATGGAGGAAGGAAGGACTGTATAGAGGGAAAAGAGGGGTGGGAGGGGTGGTGGGGAAGGGAAAAAAATAACAGAATGAATTAAACATTACCCTATGTAAATTTATGATTACACAAATGGTATGCCTTGACTCCTTGTACAAATAGAGAAATAGCATGCATCCCATTTGTTTACAATAAAAAAAAAGAAAAAAGAAAAACAAAAGAAAGCTTGGAATGGACCCACCATTTGATCCAGCTATCCCACTCCTCGGCCTATACCCAAAGGACTTAAAATCAGCATACTACAGAGATAAAGCCACATCAATGTTCACTGCTGCTCAATTCACCATAGCCAGATTGGGGAACCAACGTAGATGCCCTTCAATTGATTAATGGATAAAGAAACTGTGGTATATATATACAATGGAATATTACTCAGCCATGAAGAATAATAAAATTATGGCATTTGCAGGCAAATGGATGAATTGGAGAATATCATGCTAAGTGAGATAAGCCAATCTGAAAAATCCAAAAGACGAATGATCTCCCTGATAAGCGGATGATGACACATAATGGGGGGTGGGGGGGCAAGAATGAAGGAAGGAGGGACTGTATTGAGGGAAAAGAGAGTTGGAGTGGGGTCGGGGGGATGGAACATATAACAGAATGAATCAAACCTCATTACCCTATATGAATGTATCATTACGCAAATGGTATCTGTTACTCCATGTACCAACATAAACAACATGTATCCTATTTGTTTACAATAAAAATAAATTTTAAAAAAATGAATTAATCCCAAATGCATAAAAATAGCCCAACGGTTACTGAAAAACATAGTGACTGCAGTCCCTTCTATCAACACCCAGTTCTTATCTGCTGCATTCTCTAACACAGTAACTGCTGAGTTTCCTTTGCAAATCCTTCAAGTGCCAGAGTGTACAATTTGACCTTCACTCTGCCACTTCCGCCTAAGATTA